>NW_028324175.1:3018316-3169232 GCF_054372755.1 Phalangium opilio
TACCTGACGAACATTTAATTTTTGGGCTTCCGTGGCGCAATGGTTAGCGCGTTCAGCTGTTAATCGAAAGGTTGGTGGTTCGAGCCCACCCGGAAGAGGTGATGTGGGGTCTCAGATGTAGCGTAAAAAGTCAAAACTTTTCCACAATACGTGACAACCATTTAATTTCTGAGCTTCCGAGGCTCAATGGTTAGCGCGTTCGGCTGTTAATCGAAAGGTTGGTGGTTCGAGCCCATCCGGGAGCGGTGTTGTGAGGTCTCGGATGTGAAGTAAAAAGTCAAAGTTTTACCTCAATACCTGACGAAAATTTAATTTTTGGGCTTCAGTGGCGCAATGGTTAGCGCGTTCGGCTATTAACCAATAGGTTGGTGGTTCGAGCCCATCCGGGAGAAGTGTTATGACGTCTCAGATGTAACGTAAAATGTCGGAGTTTTTCCACAATACCTGACGAACATTTAATTTTTGGGCTTCAGTGGCGCAATGGTCAGCGCGTTCAGCTGTTAACCGAAAGGTTGGTGGTTCGAGCCCAAACGAGAGAGGTTTTGTGGGGTCTCAGATGTAGCTTGAAAAGTCGTAACTTTTCATCAATACCTGACAACCATTTAATTTCTGAGCTTCCGTGGCTCAATGGTTAGCGCGTTCGGCTATTAACCAATATTTTGGTGTCGAGCCCATCCGGGAGAAGTGTTGTGACGTCTCAGATGTAACGTAAAATGTCAGAGTTTTTCCACAATACCTGACGAACATTTAATTTTTGGGCTTCAGTGGCGCAATGGTCAGCGCGTTCAGCTGTTAACCGAAAGGTTGGTGGTTCGAGCCCAAACGAGAGAGGTTTTGTGGGGTCTCAGATGTAGCGTGAAAAGTCGTAACTTTTCAACAATACCTGACAACCATTTAATTTCTGAGCTTCCGTGGCTCAATGGTTAGCGCGTTCGGCTGTTAACCAATAGGTTGGTGGTTCGATCCCATCCGGGAGCGGTGTTGTGATGTCTCAGATGTAACGTAAAATGTCAGAGTTTTTCCACAATACCTGACGAACATTTATTTTTTGGGCTTCCGTGGCGCAATGGTTAGCGCGTTCAGCTGTTAATCGAAAGGTTGGTGGTTCGAGCCCACCCGGAAGAGGTGATGTGGGGTCTCAGATGTAGCGTAAAAAGCCAAAACTTTTCCACAATACGTGACAACCATTTAATTTCTGAGCTTCCGTGGCTCAATGATTAGCGCGTTCGGCTGTTAATCGAAAGGTTGGTGGTTCGAGCCCATCCGGGAGCGGTGTTGTGAGGTCTCGGATGTGAAGTAAAAAGTCAAAGTTTTACCTCAATACCTGACGAGCATTTATTTTTTGGGCTTCCGTGGCGCAATGGTTAGCGCGTTCAGCTGTTAATCGAAAGGTTGGTGGTTCGAGCCCACCCGGGAGAGGTGTTGTGAGGTCTCAGATGTAGCGTGAAAAGTCAAACTTTTTCCATAATACGTGATAACCATTTATTTTCTGATCTTTCGTGGCTCAATGGTTAGCGCGTTCGGCTGTTAACCAATAGCTTGGTGGTTCGAGCCCACCCGGGAGCGGTGTTTTTGGATCTCATGTGTAACGTAAATGGCCAAAGTTTTTCCACAATACCTGACGACCATTTAATTTTTGGGCTTCCGTGGCGCAATGGTTAGCGCGTTCAGCTGTTAACCGAAAGGTTGGTGGTTCGAGCCCAAAAGAGAGGTTTTGTGGGGTCTCAGATGTAGCGTGAAAAGTCGTAACTTTTCAACAAAACCTGACAACCATTTAATTTTTGGGCGTCCGTGGCGCAATGGCTAGCGCGTTCGGCTGTTAACCGAAAGGTTGGTGGTTCGAGCCCATCCGGGAGCGGTGTTGTGACGTCTCAGATGTTACGTAAAATGTCAGAGTTTTTCCACAATACCTGACGAACATTTAATTTTTGGCCTTCCGTGGCGCAATAATTAGCGCGTCGAGCACTTAATCGAAAGGTTGGTGGTTCGAGCCCACCCGGAAGAGGTGTTGTGGGGTCTCAGATGTAGCGTTAAAAGTCAAACCTTTTCCACAATACGTGACAACCATTTAATTTCTGATCTTCCGTGGCTCAATGGTTAGCGCGTTCGGCTGTTAACCAATAGGTTGGTGGTTCGAGCCCACCCGGGAGCGGTGTTTTTGGATCTCAAATGTAACGTAAATAGCCAAAGTTTTTCCACAATACCTGACGACCATTTAATTTTTGGGCTTCAGTGGCGCAATGGTCAGCGCGTTCAGCTGTTAACCGAAAGGTTGGTGGTTCGATCCCTCCCGGGAGCGGTGTTGTGACGTCTCAGATGTAACGTAAAATGTCAGAGTTTTTCCACAATACCTGACGAGCATTTAATTTTTGGGCTTCCGTGGCGCAATGGTTAGCGCGTTCAGCTGTTAATCGAAAGGTTGGTATTCGAGCCCACCCGGGAGAGGTGTTGTGAGGTCTCAGATGAAGCGTGAAAAGTCAAACTTTTTCCATAATACGTGATAACCATTTATTTTCTGATCTTTCGTGGCTCAATGGTTAGCGCGTTCGGCTGTTAACCAATAGCTTGGTGGTTCGAGCCCACCCGGGAGCGGTGTTTTTGGATCTCAAATGTAACGTAAATAGCCAAAGTTTTTCCGCAATACCTGACGACCATTTTTTTTGGGCGTCCGTGGCGCAATGGTTAGCGCGTTCGGCTGTTAACCGAAAGGTTGGTGGTTCGAGCCCATCCGGGAGCGGTGTTGTGAGGCCTCAGATGTGAAGTAAAAAGTCAAAGTTTTACCTCAATACCTGACGAAAATTTAATTTTTGGGCTTCAGTGGCGCAATGGTTAGCGCGTTCGGCTATTAACCAATAGGTTGGTGGTTCGAGCCCATCAGGGAGAAGTGTTGTGACGTCTCAGATGTAACGTAAAATGTCCGAGTTTTTCCACAATACCTGACGAACATTTAATTTTTGGGCTTCAGTGGCGCAATGGTCAGCGCGTTCAGCTGTTAACCGAAAGGTTGGTGGTTCGAGCCCAAACGAGAGAGGTTTTGTGGGGTCTCAGATGTAGCTTGAAAAGTCGTAACTTTTCATCAATACCTGACAACCATTTAATTTCTGAGCTTCCGTGGCTCAATGGTTAGCGCGTTCGGCTGTTAACCTATAGGTTGGTGGTTCGATCCCATCCGGGAGCGGTGTTGTGAGGTCTCGGATGTGAAGTAAAAAGTCATAGTTTTACCTCAATACCTGACGAAAATTTAATTTTTGGGCTTCCGTGGCGCAATGGTTAGCGCGTTCAGCTGTTAATCGAAAGGTTGCTGGTTCGAGCCCACCCGGGAGAGGTGTTGTGAGGTCTCAGATGTAGCGTGAAAAGTCAAACTTTTTCCATAATACGTGATAACCATTTATTTTCTGATCTTTCGTGGCTCAATGGTTAGCGCGTTCGGCTGTTAACCAATAGCTTGGTGGTTCGAGCCCACCCGGGAGCGGTGTTTTTGGATCTCAAATGTAACGTAAATAGCCAAAGTTTTTCTACAATACCTGACGACCATTTAATTTTTGGGCTTCCGTGGCGCAATGGTTAGTGCGTTCAGCTGTTAACCGAAAGGTTGGTGGTTCGAGCCCAAACGAGAGAGGATTTGTGGGGTCTCAGATGTAGCGTGAAAAGTCGTAACTTTTCAACAATACCTGACAACCATTTAATTTTTGGGCGTCCGTGGCGCAATGGCTAGCGCGTTCGGCTGTTAACCGAAAGGTTGGTGGTTCGAGCCCATCCGGGAGCGGTGTTGTGACGTCTCAGATGTTACGTAAAATGTCAGAGTTTTTCCACAATACCTGACGAACATTTAATTTTTGGCCTTCCGTGGCGCAATAATTAGCGCGTCGAGCACTTAATTGAAAGGTTGGTGGTTCGAGCCCACCCGGAAGAGGTGTTGTGGGGTCTCAGATGTAGCGTTAAAAGTCAAAACTTTTCCACAATACGTGACAACCATTTAATTTCTGATCTTCCGTGGCTCAATGGTTAGCGCGTTCGGCTGTTAACCAATAGGTTGGTGGTTCGAGCCCACCCGGGAGCGGTGTTTTTGGATCTCAAATGTAACGTAAATAGCCAAAGTTTTTCCACAATACCTGACGACCATTTAATTTTTGGGCTTCAGTGGCGCAATGGTCAGCGCGTTCAGCTGTTAACCGAAAGGTTGGTGGTTCGATCCCTCCCGGGAGCGGTGTTGTGACGTCTCAGATGTAACGTAAAATGTCAGAGTTTTTCCACAATACCTGACGAGCATTTAATTTTTGGGCTTCCGTGGCGCAATGGTTAGCGCGTTCAGCTGTTAATCGAAAGGTTGGTATTCGAGCCCACCCGGGAGAGGTGTTGTGAGGTCTCAGATGAAGCGTGAAAAGTCAAACTTTTTCCATAATACGTGATAACCATTTATTTTCTGATCTTTCGTGGCTCAATGGTTAGCGCGTTCGGCTGTTAACCAATAGCTTGGTGGTTCGAGCCCACCCGGGAGCGGTGTTTTTGGATCTCAAATGTAACGTAAATAGCCAAAGTTTTTCCGCAATACCTGACGACCATTTTTTTTGGGCGTCCGTGGCGCAATGGTTAGCGCGTTCGGCTGTTAACCGAAAGGTTGGTGGTTCGAGCCCATCCGGGAGCGGTGTTGTGAGGCCTCAGATGTGAAGTAAAAAGTCAAAGTTTTACCTCAATACCTGACGAAAATTTAATTTTTGGGCTTCAGTGGCGCAATGGTTAGCGCGTTCGGCTATTAACCAATAGGTTGGTGGTTCGAGCCCATCAGGGAGAAGTGTTGTGACGTCTCAGATGTAACGTAAAATGTCCGAGTTTTTCCACAATACCTGACGAACATTTAATTTTTGGGCTTCAGTGGCGCAATGGTCAGCGCGTTCAGCTGTTAACCGAAAGGTTGGTGGTTCGAGCCCAAACGAGAGAGGTTTTGTGGGGTCTCAGATGTAGCTTGAAAAGTCGTAACTTTTCATCAATACCTGACAACCATTTAATTTCTGAGCTTCCGTGGCTCAATGGTTAGCGCGTTCGGCTGTTAACCTATAGGTTGGTGGTTCGATCCCATCCGGGAGCGGTGTTGTGAGGTCTCGGATGTGAAGTAAAAAGTCATAGTTTTACCTCAATACCTGACGAAAATTTAATTTTTGGGCTTCCGTGGCGCAATGGTTAGCGCGTTCAGCTGTTAATCGAAAGGTTGCTGGTTCGAGCCCACCCGGGAGAGGTGTTGTGAGGTCTCAGATGTAGCGTGAAAAGTCAAACTTTTTCCATAATACGTGATAACCATTTATTTTCTGATCTTTCGTGGCTCAATGGTTAGCGCGTTCGGCTGTTAACCAATAGCTTGGTGGTTCGAGCCCACCCGGGAGCGGTGTTTTTGGATCTCAAATGTAACGTAAATAGCCAAAGTTTTTCTACAATACCTGACGACCATTTAATTTTTGGGCTTCCGTGGCGCAATGGTTAGTGCGTTCAGCTGTTAACCGAAAGGTTGGTGGTTCGAGCCCAAACGAGAGAGGATTTGTGGGGTCTCAGATGTAGCGTGAAAAGTCGTAACTTTTCAACAATACCTGACAACCATTTAATTTTTGGGCGTCCGTGGCGCAATGGCTAGCGCGTTCGGCTGTTAACCGAAAGGTTGGTGGTTCGAGCCCATCCGGGAGCGGTGTTGTGACGTCTCAGATGTTACGTAAAATGTCAGAGTTTTTCCACAATTCCTGACGAACATTTAATTTTTGGCCTTCCGTGGCGCAATAATTAGCGCGTCGAGCACTTAATTGAAAGGTTGGTGGTTCGAGCCCACCCGGAAGAGGTGTTGTGGGGTCTCAGATGTAGCGTTAAAAGTCAAAACTTTTCCACAATACGTGACAACCATTTAATTTCTGATCTTCCGTGGCTCAATGGTTAGCGCGTTCGGCTGTTAACCAATAGGTTGGTGGTTCGAGCCCACCCGGGAGCGGTGTTTTTGGATCTCAAATGTAACGTAAATAGCCAAAGTTTTTCCACAATACCTGACGACCATTTAATTTTTGGGCTTCAGTGGCGCAATGGTCAGCGCGTTCAGCTGTTAACCGAAAGGTTGGTGGTTCGATCCCTCCCGGGAGCGGTGTTGTGACGTCTCAGATGTAACGTAAAATGTCAGAGTTTTTCCACAATACCTGACGAGCATTTAATTTTTGGGCTTCCGTGGCGCAATGGTTAGCGCGTTCAGCTGTTAATCGAAAGGTTGGTATTCGAGCCCACCCGGGAGAGGTGTTGTGAGGTCTCAGATGAAGCGTGAAAAGTCAAACTTTTTCCATAATACGTGATAACCATTTATTTTCTGATCTTTCGTGGCTCAATGGTTAGCGCGTTCGGCTGTTAACCAATAGCTTGGTGGTTCGAGCCCACCCGGGAGCGGTGTTTTTGGATCTCAAATGTAACGTAAATAGCCAAAGTTTTTCCGCAATACCTGACGACCATTTTTTTTGGGCGTCCGTGGCGCAATGGTTAGCGCGTTCGGCTGTTAACCGAAAGGTTGGTGGTTCGAGCCCATCCGGGAGCGGTGTTGTGAGGCCTCAGATGTGAAGTAAAAAGTCAAAGTTTTACCTCAATACCTGACGAAAATTTAATTTTTGGGCTTCAGTGGCGCAATGGTTAGCGCGTTCGGCTATTAACCAATAGGTTGGTGGTTCGAGCCCATCAGGGAGAAGTGTTGTGACGTCTCAGATGTAACGTAAAATGTCCGAGTTTTTCCACAATACCTGACGAACATTTAATTTTTGGGCTTCAGTGGCGCAATGGTCAGCGCGTTCAGCTGTTAACCGAAAGGTTGGTGGTTCGAGCCCAAACGAGAGAGGTTTTGTGGGGTCTCAGATGTAGCTTGAAAAGTCGTAACTTTTCATCAATACCTGACAACCATTTAATTTCTGAGCTTCCGTGGCTCAATGGTTAGCGCGTTCGGCTGTTAACCTATAGGTTGGTGGTTCGATCCCATCCGGGAGCGGTGTTGTGAGGTCTCGGATGTGAAGTAAAAAGTCATAGTTTTACCTCAATACCTGACGAAAATTTAATTTTTGGGCTTCCGTGGCGCAATGGTTAGCGCGTTCAGCTGTTAATCGAAAGGTTGCTGGTTCGAGCCCACCCGGGAGAGGTGTTGTGAGGTCTCAGATGTAGCGTGAAAAGTCAAACTTTTTCCATAATACGTGATAACCATTTATTTTCTGATCTTTCGTGGCTCAATGGTTAGCGCGTTCGGCTGTTAACCAATAGCTTGGTGGTTCGAGCCCACCCGGGAGCGGTGTTTTTGGATCTCAAATGTAACGTAAATAGCCAAAGTTTTTCTACAATACCTGACGACCATTTAATTTTTGGGCTTCCGTGGCGCAATGGTTAGTGCGTTCAGCTGTTAACCGAAAGGTTGGTGGTTCGAGCCCAAACGAGAGAGGATTTGTGGGGTCTCAGATGTAGCGTGAAAAGTCGTAACTTTTCAACAATACCTGACAACCATTTAATTTTTGGGCGTCCGTGGCGCAATGGCTAGCGCGTTCGGCTGTAAACCGAAAGGTTGGTGGTTCGAGCCCATCCGGGAGCGGTGTTGTGACGTCTCAGATGTTACGTAAAATGTCAGAGTTTTTCCACAATACCTGACGAACATTTAATTTTTGGGCTTCCGTGGCGCAGTAATTAGCGCGTCCAGCTCTTAATCGAAAGGTTGGTGGTTTGAGCCCACCCGGAAGAGGTGTTGTGGGGTCTCAGATGTAGCGTTAAAAGTCAAAACTTTTCCACGATACGTGACAACCATTTAATTTCTGATCTTCCGTGGCTCAATGGTTAGCGCGTTCGGCTGTTAACCAATAGGTTGGTGGTTCGAGCCCACCCGGGAGCGGTGTTTTTGGATCTCAAATGTAACGTAAATAGCCAAAGTTTTTCCACAATACCTGACGACCATTTAATTTTTGGGCGTCCGTGGCGAATGGTTAGCGCGTTCGGCTGTTAACCGAAAGGTTGGTGGTTCGAGCCCATCCGGGAGCGGTGTTGTGAGGTCTCAGATGAGAAGTAAAAAGTCAAGGTTTTACCTCAATACCTGACGAAAATTTAATTTTTGGGCTTCAGTGGCGCAATGGTCAGCGCGTTCAGCTGTTAACCGAAAGGTTGGTGGTTCGAGCCCTCCCGGGAGCGGTGTTGTGACGTCTCAGATGTAACGTAAAATGTCAGAGTTTTTCCACAACACCTGACGAACATTTAACTTTTGGGCTTCCGTGGCGCAATGGTTAGCGCAATCAGCTGTTAATCGAAGGGTTGGTGGTTCGAGCCCGCCCGGAAGAGGTGTTGTGGGGTCTCAGATGTAACGTAAAATGTCAAAACTTTTCCACAATACGTGACAACCATTTAATTTCTGAGCTTCCGTGGCTCAATGGTTAGCGCGTTCGGCTGTCAATCGAAAGGTTGGTGGTTCGAGCCCATCCGGGAGCGGTGTTGTGAGGTCTCGGATGTGAAGTAAAAAGTCAAAGTTTTACCTCAATACCTGACGAAAATTTAATTTTTGGGCTTCAGTGGCGCAATGGTCAGCGCGTTCAGCTGTTAACCGAAAGGTTGGTGGTTCGAGCCCTCCCGGGAGCGGTGTTGTGACGTCTCAGATGTAACGTAAAATGTCAGAGTTTTTCCACAATACCTGACGAGCATTTAATTATTGGGCTTCCGTGGCGCAATGGCTAGCGCGTTCGGCTGTTAACCGAAAGGTTGGTGGTTCGAGCCCATCCGGGAGCGGTGTTGTGACGTCTCAGATGTTACGTAAAATGTCAGAGTTTTTCCACAATACCTGACGAACATTTAATTTTTGGCCTTCCGTGGCGCAATAATTAGCGCGTCGAGCACTTAATCGAAAGGTTGGTGGTTCGAGCCCACCGGAAGAGGTGTTGTGGGGTCTCAGATGTAACGTAAATTGTCAGAGTTTTTCCACAATACCTGACGAACATTTAACTTTTGGACTTCCGTGGCGCAATGGTTAGCGCGTTCAGCTGTTAATCGAAGGGTTGGTGGTTCGAGCCCGCCCGGAAGAGGTGTTGTGGGGTCTCAGATGTAACGTAAAAAGTCAAAACTTTTCCACAATACGTGACAACCATTTAATTTCTGAGCTTCCGTGGCTCAATGGTTAGCGCGTTCGGCTGTCAATCGAAAGGTTGGTGGTTCGAACCCATCCGGGAGCGGTGTTGTGAGGTCTCGGATGTGAAGTAAAAAGTCAAAGTTTTACCTCAATACCTGACGAAAATTTAATTTTTGGGCTTCCGTGGCGCAATGGTTAGCGCGTTCAGCTGTTAATCGAAAGGTTGGTGGTTCGAGCCCACCCAAGAGAGGTGTTGTGAGGTCTCAGATGTAGCGTGGAAAAATACAAAAATAATGGTTTCAGTGGCTATATTTGAAAACAGTGAACAAATACTCAAAATGTTTTTCTTAGGTCGAGTTACGTCGATTGTGAAAATGTTATTAATAATCGAGGTACATTTTTATTTATTGTTCAATCGAGATGAAATCACTTTTATTGAGTGTTTTGTAGGGAATTAAGCTGAATTCGGTCAAAAATTTCTCCAGAAAAAAATGCATTCAAAAAAGTACCGAAAAAATCGCATGTTTTTTTTCTTCAAGATACAAAATCCGTGACAACGATTTCTTATTTAAAATTGAATTTTAACAGTTTGTTGAATGAATATCGTTACATTTGCTTGAATTAACGCAAAAATTACAAAAATAATGGTTTCAGTGGTTATATTTGAAAACAGTGAACAAATACTCAAAATGTTTTTCTTAGGTCGAGTTACGTCGATTTTGAAATGTTATTAAAAATCGAGGTACATTTTTATTTATTGTTCAATCGAGATGAAATCACTTTTAATGAGTGTTTTATAGGGAATTAAGCTGAATTCGGTCAAAAATTTCTCCAGAAAAAAATTCATTCAAAAAAGTACCGAAAAAATCGCAGGTTTTTCTTCTTCAAGACACAAAATCCGTGAATACGATTTCTTATTGAAAATTGAATTTTAACAGTTTTTTGAATGAATATCGTTACATTTGCTTGAATTAAAGCAAAAAGTATAAAAATAATGGTTTCAGTGGTTATTTTTGAAAATAGTGAAGAAATACTCAAAATATGCTTCTTTGGCCGTGAAACGTCGATTTTGAAAATGTTATTGAAAATCGAGGTACATTTTTATTTATTGTTCAATCGAGATGAAATCACTTTTAATGAGTGTTTTATAGGGAATTAAGCTGAATTCGGTCAAAAATTTCTCCAGAAAAAAATGCATTCAAAAAAGTACCGAAAAAATCGCATGTTTTTCTTCTTCAAGATACAAAATCCGTGACAACGATTTCTTATTTAAAATTGAATTTTAACAGTTTGTTGAATGAATATCGTTACATTTGCTTGAATTAACGCAAAAATTACAAAAATAATGGTTTCAGTGGTTATATTTGAAAACAGTGAACAAATACTCAAAATGTTTTTCTTAGGCCGAGTTACGTCGATTTTGAAAATGTTATTAAAAATCGAGGTACATTTTTATTTATTGTTCAATCGAGATGAAATCACTTTCAATGAGTGTTTTATAGGGAATTAAGCTGAATTCGGTCAAAAATTTCTCCAGAAAAAATGCATTCAATAAAGTACCGAAAAAATCGCATGTTTTTCTTCTTCAAGATACAAAATCCGTGACAACGATTTCTTATTGAAAAATTTAATTTTAACAGTTTTTTGGTTGAATATCGTTACATTTGCTTGAATTAAAGCAAAAAGCATAAAAATAATGGTTTCAGTGAACATATTTGAAAATAGTGAAGAAATACTCAAAGTAAGCTTCTTTGGCCGTGAAACGTCGATTTTGAAAATGTTATTAAAAATCGAGGTAAATTTTTAATTATTGTTCAATCGAGATGAAATCACTTTCAATGAGTGTTTTATAGGGAATTAAGCTGAATTCGGTCAAACATTTCTCCTGAAAAAAATGCATTCAAAAAAGTACCGAAAAAATCGCATGTTTTTTTTCTTCAAGATACAAAATCCGTGACAACGATTTCTTATTTAAAATTGAATTTTAACAGTTTGTTAAATGAATATCGTTACATTTGCTTGAATTAAAGCAAAAAGTATAAAAATAATGGTTTCAGTGGTTATTTTTGAAAATAGTGAAGAAATACTCAAAATATGCTTCTTTGGCCGTGAAACGTCGATTTTGAAAATGTTATTAAAAATCGAGGTACATTTTTATTTATTGTTCAATCGAGATGAAATCACTTTTATTGAGTGTTTTATAGGGAATTAAGCTGAATTTGGTCAAATATTTCTCCAGAAAAAAATGCATTCAAAAAAGTACCGAAAAAATCGCATGTTTTTCTTCTTCAAGATACAAAATCCGTGACAACGATTTCTTATTTAAAATTGAATTTTAACAGTTTGTTGAATGAATATCGTTACATTTGCTTGAATTAACGCAAAAATTACAAAAATAATGGTTTCAGTGGTTATATTTGAAAACAGTGAACAAATACTCAAAATGTTTTTCTTAGGCCGAGTTACGTCGATTTTGAAAATGTTATTAAAAATCGAGGTACATTTTTATTTATTGTTCAATCGAGATGAAATCACTTTCAATGAGTGTTTTATAGGGAATTAAGCTGAATTCGGTCAAAAATTTCTCCAGAAAAAATGCATTCAAAAAAGTACCGAAAAAATCGCATGTTTTTCTTCTTCAAGATACAAAATCCGTGACAACGATTTCTTATTGAAAAATTTAATTTTAACAGTTTTTTGATTGAATACCATTTCAGATCCCACAACACCGCTCCCGGGTGGGCTCGGACCACCAACCTATTGGTTAACAGCCGAACGCGCTAACCCTTGAGCCACGGAAGCTCCGAAATTAAATGGTTGTCAGGTATTGTGGAAAACCTTGACTTTTTACGTCACATCTGAGACCTCACAACACGACTCCCGGATGGGCTCAAACCACCAACCTATTGGTTAACAGCCGAACGTGCTAACCATTGCGCCACGGAAGCCCAAAAATTAAATGGTCGTCAGGTATTGTGGAAAAACTTTGGCTTTCTACGTTACATTTGAGACCCCACAACACCTTTCCCGGGTGGGCTCGAACCACCAACCTTTCGATTAACAGCTGAACGCGCTAACCATTGCGCCACGGGAGCCCAAAAATTAAATGCTCGTCAGGTATTGTGTAAAAACCTTGACTTTTTACGTCACATCTGAGACCTCACAACACCGCTCCCGGATGGGCTCGAACCACCAACCTATTGGTTAACAGCCGAACGCGCTAAACATAGCGCCACGGAAGCCCAAAAGTTAAATGCTCGTCAGGTATTGTGTAAAAACCTTGACTTTTTACGTCACATCTGAGACCTCACAACACCGCTCCCGGATGGGCTCGAACCACCAACCTATTGGTTAACAGCCGAACGCGCTAACCATTGCGCCACGGAAGCCCAAAAGTTAAATGCTCGTCAGGTATTGTGTAAAAACCTTGACTTTTTACGTCAAATCTGAGACCTCAAAACACCGCTCCCGGAAGGGGTCGAACCACCAACCTATTGGTTAACAGCCGAACGCGCTAACCACTGCGCCACGGAAGCCCAAAAATTAAATGGTCGTCATTTATTGTGCAAAAACTTTGGCTTTCTACGTTACATTTGAGATCCCACAACACCGCTCCCGGGTGGGCTCGAACCACCAACCTATTGGTCAACAGCCGAACGCGCTAACCATTGAGCCACGGAAGCTCAGAAATTAAATGGTTGTCAGGTATTGTGGAAAAACTTTGGCTTTCTACGTTACATTTGAGATCACACAACACCGCTCCCGGGTGGGCTCGAACCACCAACCTATTGGTTAACAGCCGAACGCGCTAACCATTGCGCCACGGAAGCCCAAAATCTAAATGCTCGTCAGGTGTTGTGCAAAAAACTTGACTTTTTACGTCACATCTGAGACCTCACAACACCGCTCCCGGATGGGCTCGAACCACCAACCTATTGGTTAACAGCCGAACGCGCTAACCATTGCGCCACGGAAGCCCAAAAGTTAAATGCTCGTCAGGTATTGTGTAAAAACCTTGACTTTTTACGTCACATCTTAGACCTCACAACACCGCTCCCGGATGGGCTCGAACCACCAACCTATTGGTTAACAGCCGAACGCGCTAACCATTGAGCCACGGAAGCTCAGAAATTAAATTGTTGTCAGGTATTGTGGAAAAACTTTGGCTTTCTACGTTACATTTGAGACCCCACAACACCTCTCCCGGGTGGGCTCGAACCACCAACCTTTCGATTAACAGCTGAACGCGGTAACCATTGTGCCACGGAAGCCCAAAAATTAAATGCTCGTCAGGTATTGTGTAAAAACCTTGACTTTTTACGTCACATCTGAGACCTCACAACACCGCTCCCGGATGGGCTCGAACCACCAACCTATTGGTTAACAGCCGAACGCGCTAACCATTGCGCCACGGAAGCCCAAAAATTAAATGGTCGTCAGGTATTGTGGAAAAACTTTGGCTTTCTACGTCACACTTGAGATCACACAACACCGCTCCCGGGTGGGCTCGAACCACCAACCTATTGGTTAACAGCTGAACGCGCTAACCATTGAGCCACGGAAGCTCAGAAATTAAACGGTTGTCAGGTATTGTGAAAAAACTTTGGGTTTTTACTTCACATCTGAGACCTCACAACACCGCTCCCGGATGGGCTCGAACCACCAACCTTTCGGTTAACAGCCGAACCATTATTTTTGTAATTTTTGCGTTAATTCAAGCAAATGTAACGATATTCATTCAACAAACTGTTAAAATTCAAATTTCAATAAGAAATCGTTGTCACGGATTTTGTATCTTGAAGAAAAAAAACATGCGATTTTTTCGGTACACTTTTGAATGCATTTTTTTCTGGAGAAATGTTTGACTGAATTCAGCTTAATTCCCTATAAAACACTCATTGAAAGTGATTTCATCTCGATTGAACAATAATTAAAAATTTACCTCGATTTTTAATAACATTTTCAAAATCGACGTAACTCGGCCTAAGAAAAACATTTTGAGTATTTGTTCACTGTTTTCAAATATAACCACTGAAACCATTATTTTTGTAATTTTTGCGTTAATTCAAGCAAATGTAACGATATTCATTCAACAAACTGTTAAAATTCAATTTTAAATAAGAAATCGTTGTCACGGATTTTGTATCTTGAAGAAGAAAAACATGCGATTTTTTCGGTACTTTTTTGAATGCATTTTTTTCTGGAGAAATTTTTGACCAAATTCAACTTAATTCCCTATAAAACACTCAATAAAAGTGATTTCATCTCGATTGAACAATAAATAAAAATGTACCTCGATTTTTAATAACATTTTCAAAATCGACGTTTCACGGCCAAAGCTGCATATTTTGAGTATTTCTTCACTATTTTCAAAAATAACCACTGAAACCATTATTTTTATACTTTTTGCTTTAATTCAAGCAAATGTAACGATATTCATTTAACAAACTGTTAAAATTCAATTTTAAATAAGAAATCGTTGTCACGGATTTTGTATCTTGAAGAAAAAAAACATGCGATTTTTTCGGTACTTTTTTGAATGCATTTTTTTCAGGAGAAATGTTTGACCGAATTCAGCTTAATTCCCTATAAAACACTCATTGAAAGTGATTTCATCTCGATTGAACAATAATTAAAAATTTACCTCGATTTTTAATAACATTTTCAAAATCGACGTTTCACGGCCAAAGAAGCTTACTTTGAGTATTTCTTCACTATTTTCAAATATGTTCACTGAAACCATTATTTTTATGCTTTTTGCTTTAATTCAAGCAAATGTAACGATATTCAATCAAAAAACTGTTAAAATTAAATTTTTCAATAAGAAATCGTTGTCACGGATTTTGTATCTTGAAGAAGAAAAACATGCGATTTTTTCGGTACTTTTTCGAATGCATTTTTTCTGGAGAAATTTTTGACCGAATTCAGCTTAATTTCCTATAAAACACTCATTGAAAGTGATTTCATCTCGATTGAACAATAAATAAAAATGTACCTCGATTTTTAATAACATTTTCAAAATCGACGTAACTCGGCCTAAGAAAAACATTTTGAGTATTTGTTCACTGTTTTCAAATATAACCACTGAAACCATTATTTTTGTAATTTTTGCGTTAATTCAAGCAAATGTAACGATATTCATTCAACAAACTGTTAAAATTCAATTTTAAATAAGAAATCGTTGTCACGGATTTTGTATCTTGAAGAAGAAAAACATGCGATTTTTTCGGTACTTTTTTGAATGCATTTTTTTCTGGAGAAATTTTTGACCAAATTCAGCTTAATTCCCTATAAAACACTCAATAAAAGTGATTTCATCTCGATTGAACAATAAATAAAAATGTACCTCGATTTTTAATAACATTTTCAAAATCGACGTTTCACGGCCAAAGCTGCATATTTTGAGTATTTCTTCACTATTTTCAAAAATAACCACTGAAACCATTATTTTTATACTTTTTGCTTTAATTCAAGCAAATGTAACGATATTCATTTAACAAACTGTTAAAATTCAATTTTAAATAAGAAATCGTTGTCACGGATTTTGTATCTTGAAGAAAAAAAACATGCGATTTTTTCGGTACTTTTTTGAATGCATTTTTTTCAGGAGAAATGTTTGACCGAATTCAGCTTAATTCCCTATAAAACACTCATTGAAAGTGATTTCATCTCGATTGAACAATAATTAAAAATTTACCTCGATTTTTAATAACATTTTCAAAATCGACGTTTCACGGCCAAAGAAGCTTACTTTGAGTATTTCTTCACTATTTTCAAATATGTTCACTGAAACCATTATTTTTATGCTTTTTGCTTTAATTCAAGCAAATGTAACGATATTCAATCAAAAAACTGTTAAAATTAAATTTTTCAATAAGAAATCGTTGTCACGGATTTTGTATCTTGAAGAAGAAAAACATGCGATTTTTTCGGTACTTTTTTGAATGCATTTTTTCTGGAGAAATTTTTGACCGAATTCAGCTTAATTTCCTATAAAACACTCATTGAAAGTGATTTCATCTCGATTGAACAATAAATAAAAATGTACCTCGATTTTTAATAACATTTTCAAAATCGACGTAACTCGGCCTAAGAAAAACATTTTGAGTATTTGTTCACTGTTTTCAAATATAACCACTGAAACCATTATTTTTGTAATTTTTGCGTTAATTCAAGCAAATGTAACGATATTCATTCAACAAACTGTTAAAATTCAATTTTAAATAAGAAATCGTTGTCACGGATTTTGTATCTTGAAGAAGAAAAACATGCGATTTTTTCGGTACTTTTTTGAATGCATTTTTTTCTGGAGAAATTTTTGACCAAATTCAGCTTAATTCCCTATAAAACACTCAATAAAAGTGATTTCATCTCGATTGAACAATAAATAAAAATGTACCTCGATTTTTAATAACATTTTCAAAATCGACGTTTCACGGCCAAAGCTGCATATTTTGAGTATTTCTTCACTATTTTCAAAAATAACCACTGAAACCATTATTTTTATACTTTTTGCTTTAATTCAAGCAAATGTAACGATATTCATTTAACAAACTGTTAAAATTCAATTTTAAATAAGAAATCGTTGTCACGGATTTTGTATCTTGAAGAAAAAAAACATGCGATTTTTTCGGTACTTTTTTGAATGCATTTTTTTCAGGAGAAATGTTTGACCGAATTCAGCTTAATTCCCTATAAAACACTCATTGAAAGTGATTTCATCTCGATTGAACAATAATTAAAAATTTACCTCGATTTTTAATAACATTTTCAAAATCGACGTTTCACGGCCAAAGAAGCTTACTTTGAGTATTTCTTCACTATTTTCAAATATGTTCACTGAAACCATTATTTTTATGCTTTTTGCTTTAATTCAAGCAAATGTAACGATATTCAATCAAAAAACTGTTAAAATTAAATTTTTCAATAAGAAATCGTTGTCACGGATTTTGTATCTTGAAGAAGAAAAACATGCGATTTTTTCGGTACTTTTTTGAATGCATTTTTTCTGGAGAAATTTTTGACCGAATTCAGCTTAATTTCCTATAAAACACTCATTGAAAGTGATTTCATCTCGATTGAACAATAAATAAAAATGTACCTCGATTTTTAATAACATTTTCAAAATCGACGTAACTCGGCCTAAGAAAAACATTTTGAGTATTTGTTCACTGTTTTCAAATATAACCACTGAAACCATTATTTTTGTAATTTTTGCGTTAATTCAAGCAAATGTAACGATATTCATTCAACAAACTGTTAAAATTCAATTTTAAATAAGAAATCGTTGTCACGGATTTTGTATCTTGAAGAAGAAAAACATGCGATTTTTTCAGTACTTTTTTGAATGCATTTTTTTCTGGAGAAATTTTTGACCAAATTCAGCTTAATTCCCTATAAAACACTCAATAAAAGTGATTTCATCTCGATTGAACAATAAATAAAAATGTACCTCGATTTTTAATAACATTTTCAAAATCGACGTTTCACGGCCAAAGAAGCATATTTTGAGTATTTCTTCACTATTTTCAAAAATAACCACTGAAACCATTATTTTTATACTTTTTGCTTTAATTCAAGCAAATGTAACGATATTCATTTAACAAACTGTTAAAATTCAATTTTAAATAAGAAATCGTTGTCACGGATTTTGTATCTTGAAGAAAAAAAACATGCGATTTTTTCGGTACTTTTTTGAATGCATTTTTTTCAGGAGAAATGTTTGACCGAATTCAGCTTAATTCCCTATAAAACACTCATTGAAAGTGATTTCATCTCGATTGAACAATAATTAAAAATTTACCTCGATTTTTAATAACATTTTCAAAATCGACGTTTCACGGCCAAAGAAGCTTACTTTGAGTATTTCTTCACTATTTTCAAATATGTTCACTGAAACCATTATTTTTATGCTTTTTGCTTTAATTCAAGCAAATGTCACGATATTCAATCAAAAAACTGTTAAAATTAAATTTTTCAATAAGAAATCGTTGTCACGGATTTTGTATCTTGAAGAAGAAAAACATGCGATTTTTTCGGTACTTTTTTGAATGCATTTTTTCTGGAGAAAATTTTGACCGAATTCAGCTTAATTCCCTATAAAACACTCATTGAAAGTGATTTCATCTCGATTGAACAATAAATAAAAATGTACCTCGATTTTTAATAACATTTTCAAAATCGACGTAACTCGGCCTAAGAAAAACATTTTGAGTATTTGTTCACTGTTTTCAAATATAACCACTGAAACCATTATTTTTGTAATTTTTGCGTTAATTCAAGCAAATGTAACGATATTCATTCAACAAACTGTTAAAATTCAATTTTAAATAAGAAATCGTTGTCACGGATTTTGTATCTTGAAGAAGAAAAACATGCGATTTTTTCGGTACTTTTTTGAATGCATTTTTTTCTGGAGAAATTTTTGACCAAATTCAGCTTAATTCCCTATAAAACACTCAATAAAAGTGATTTCATCTCGATTGAACAATAAATAAAAATGTACCTCGATTTTTAATAACATTTTCAAAATCGACGTTTCACGGCCAAAGAAGCATATTTTGAGTATTTCTTCACTATTTTCAAAAATAACCACTGAAACCATTATTTTTATACTTTTTGCTTTAATTCAAGCAAATGTAACGATATTCATTTAACAAACTGTTAAAATTCAATTTTAAATAAGAAATCGTTGTCACGGATTTTGTATCTTGAAGAAAAAAAACATGCGATTTTTTCGGTACTTTTTTGAATGCATTTTTTTCAGGAGAAATGTTTGACCGAATTCAGCTTAATTCCCTATAAAACACTCATTGAAAGTGATTTCATCTCGATTGAACAATAATTAAAAATTTACCTCGATTTTTAATAACATTTTCAAAATCGACGTTTCACGGCCAAAGAAGCTTACTTTGAGTATTTCTTCACTATTTTCAAATATGTTCACTGAAACCATTATTTTTATGCTTTTTGCTTTAATTCAAGCAAATGTAACGATATTCAACCAAAAAACTGTTAAAATTAAATTTTTCAATAAGAAATCGTTGTCACGGATTTTGTATCTTGAAGAAGAAAAACATGCGATTTTTTCAGTACTTTTTTGAATGCATTTTTTCTGGAGAAATTTTTGACCGAATTCAGCTTAATTCCCTATAAAACACTCATTGAAAGTGATTTCATCTCGATTGAACAATAAATAAAAATGTACCTCGATTTTTAATAACATTTTCAAAATCGACGTAACTCGGCCTAAGAAAAACATTTTGAGTATTTGTTCACTGTTTTCAAATATAACCACTGAAACCATTATTTTTGTAATTTTTGCGTTAATTCAAGCAAATGTAACGATATTCATTCAACAAACTGTTAAAATTCAATTTTAAATAAGAAATCGTTGTCACGGATTTTGTATCTTGAAGAAGAAAAACATGCGATTTTTTCGGTACTTTTTTGAATGCATTTTTTTCTGGAGAAATTTTTGACCGAATTCAGCTTAATTCCCTATAAAACACTCATTAAAAGTGATTTCATCTCGATTGAACAATAAATAAAAATGTACCTCGATTTTTAATAACATTTTCAAAATCGACGTTTCACGGCCAAAGAAGCATATTTTGAGTATTTCTTCACTATTTTCAAAAATAACCACTGAAACCATTATTTTTATACTTTTTGCTTTAATTCAAGCAAATGTAACGATATTCATTTAACAAACTGTTAAAATTCAATTTTAAATAAGAAATCGTTGTCACGGATTTTGTATCTTGAAGAAAAAAAACATGCGATTTTTTCGGTACTTTTTTGAATGCATTTTTTTCTGGAGAAATTTTTGACCGAATTCAGCTTAATTCCCTACAAAACACTCAATAAAAGTGATTTCATCTCGATTGAACAATAAATAAAAATGTACCTCGATTATTAATAACATTTTCACAATCGACGTAACTCGACCTAAGAAAAACATTTTGAGTATTTGTTCACTGTTTTCAAGTATAGCCACTGAAACCATTATTTTTGTATTTTTGGATCTCAAATGTAACGTAAATAGCCAAAGTTTTTCTACAATACCTGACGACCATTTAATTTTTGGGCTTCCGTGGCGCAATGGTTAGTGCGTTCAGCTGTTAACCGAAAGGTTGGTGGTTCGAGCCCAAACGAGAGAGGATTTGTGGGGTCTCAGATGTAGCGTGAAAAGTCGTAACTTTTCAACAATACCTGACAACCATTTAATTTTTGGGCGTCCGTGGCGCAATGGCTAGCGCGTTCGGCTGTTAACCGAAAGGTTGGTGGTTCGAGCCCATCCGAGAGCGGTGTTGTGACGTCTCAGATGTTACGTAAAATGTCAGAGTTTTTCCACAATACCTGACGAACATTTAATTTTTGGGCTTCCGTGGCGCAGTAATTAGCGCGTCCAGCTCTTAATCGAAAGGTTGGTGGTTTGAGCCCACCCGGAAGAGGTGTTGTGGGGTCTCAGATGTAGCGTTAAAAGTCAAAACTTTTCCACAATACGTGACAACCATTTAATTTCTGATCTTCCGTGGCTCAATGGTTAGCGCGTTCGGCTGTTAACCAATAGGTTGGTGGTTCGAGCCCACCCGGGAGCGGTGTTTTTGGATCTCAAATGTAACGTAAATAGCCAAAGTTTTTCCACAATACCTGACGACCATTTAATTTTTGGGCGTCCGTGGCGAATGGTTAGCGCGTTCAGCTGTTAACCGAAAGGTTGGTGGTTCGAGCCCTCCCGGGAGCGGTGTTGTGACGTCTCAGATGTAACGTAAAATGTCAGAGTTTTTCCACAACACCTGACGAACATTTAACTTTTGGGCTTCCGTGGCGCAATGGTTAGCGCAATCAGCTGTTAATCGAAGGGTTGGTGGTTCGAGCCCGCCCGGAAGAGGTGTTGTGGGGTCTCAGATGTAACGTAAAATGTCAAAACTTTTCCACAATACGTGACAACCATTTAATTTCTGAGCTTCCGTGGCTCAATGGTTAGTGCGTTCGGCTGTCAATCGAAAGGTTGGTGGTTCGAGCCCATCCGGGAGCGGTGTTGTGAGGTCTCGGATGTGAAGTAAAAAGTCAAAGTTTTACCTCAATACCTGACGAAAATTTAATTTTTGGGCTTCAGTGGCGCAATGGTCAGCGCGTTCAGCTGTTAACCGAAAGGTTGGTGGTTCGAGCCCTCCCGGGAGCGGTGTTGTGACGTCTCAGATGTAACGTAAAATGTCAGAGTTTTTCCACAATACCTGACGAGCATTTAATTTTTGGGCTTCCGTGGCGCAATGGCTAGCGCGTTCGGCTGTTAACCGAAAGGTTGGTGGTTCGAGCCCATCCGGGAGCGGTGTTGTGACGTCTCAGATGTTACGTAAAATGTCAGAGTTTTTCCACAATACCTGACGAACATTTAATTTTTGGCCTTCCGTGGCGCAATAATTAGCGCGTCGAGCACTTAATCGAAAGGTTGGTGGTTCGAGCCCACCGGAAGAGGTGTTGTGGGGTCTCAGATGTAACGTAAAATGTCAGAGTTTTTCCACAATACCTGACGAACATTTAATTTTTGGGCTTCCGTGGCGCAATGGTTAGCGCGTTCAGCTGTTAATCGAAAGGTTGGTGGTTCGAGCCCACCCGGAAGAGGTGATGTGGGGTCTCAGATGTAGCGTAAAAAGTCAAAACGTTTCCACAATACGTGACAACCATTTAATTTCTGAGCTTCCGAGGCTCAATGGTTAGCGCGTTCGGCTGTTAATCGAAAGGTTGGTGGTTCGAGCCCATCCGGGAGCGGTGTTGTGAGGTCTCGGATGTGAAGTAAAAAGTCAAAGTTTTACCTCAATACCTGACGAAAATTTAATTTTTGGGCTTCAGTGGCGCAATGGTTAGCGCGTTCGGCTGTTAACCAATAGCTTGGTGGTTCGAGCCCACCCGGGAGCGGTGTTTTTGGATCTCAAATGTAACGTAAATAGCCAAAGTTTTTCTACAATACCTGACGACCATTTAATTTTTGGGCTTCCGTGGCGCAATGGTTAGTGCGTTCAGCTGTTAACCGAAAGGTTGGTGGTTCGAGCCCAAACGAGAGAGGATTTGTGGGGTCTCAGATGTAGCGTGAAAAGTCGTAACTTTTCAACAATACCTGACAACCATTTAATTTTTGGGCGTCCGTGGCGCAATGGCTAGCGCGTTCGGCTGTTAACCGAAAGGTTGGTGGTTCGAGCCCATCCGGGAGCGGTGTTGTGACGTCTCAGATGTTACGTAAAATGTCAGAGTTTTTCCACAATACCTGACGAACATTTAATTTTTGGGCTTCCGTGGCGCAGTAATTAGCGCGTCCAGCTCTTAATCGAAAGGTTGGTGGTTTGAGCCCACCCGGAAGAGGTGTTGTGGGGTCTCAGATGTAGCGTTAAAAGTCAAAACTTTTCCACGATACGTGACAACCATTTAATTTCTGATCTTCCGTGGCTCAATGGTTAGCGCGTTCGGCTGTTAACCAATAGGTTGGTGGTTCGAGCCCACCCGGGAGCGGTGTTTTTGGATCTCAAATGTAACGTAAATAGCCAAAGTTTTTCCACAATACCTGACGACCATTTAATTTTTGGGCGTCCGTGGCGAATGGTTAGCGCGTTCGGCTGTTAACCGAAAGGTTGGTGGTTCGAGCCCATCCGGGAGCGGTGTTGTGAGGTCTCAGATGAGAAGTAAAAAGTCAAGGTTTTACCTCAATACCTGACGAAAATTTAATTTTTGGGCTTCAGTGGCGCAATGGTCAGCGCGTTCAGCTGTTAACCGAAAGGTTGGTGGTTCGAGCCCTCCCGGGAGCGGTGTTGTGACGTCTCAGATGTAACGTAAAATGTCAGAGTTTTTCCACAACACCTGACGAACATTTAACTTTTGGGCTTCCGTGGCGCAATGGTTAGCGCAATCAGCTGTTAATCGAAGGGTTGGTGGTTCGAGCCCGCCCGGAAGAGGTGTTGTGGGGTCTCAGATGTAACGTAAAATGTCAAAACTTTTCCACAATACGTGACAACCATTTAATTTCTGAGCTTCCGTGGCTCAATGGTTAGCGCGTTCGGCTGTCAATCGAAAGGTTGGTGGTTCGAGCCCATCCGGGAGCGGTGTTGTGAGGTCTCGGATGTGAAGTAAAAAGTCAAAGTTTTACCTCAATACCTGACGAAAATTTAATTTTTGGGCTTCAGTGGCGCAATGGTCAGCGCGTTCAGCTGTTAACCGAAAAGTTGGTGGTTCGAGCCCTCCCGGGAGCGGTGTTGTGACGTCTCAGATGTAACGTAAAATGTCAGAGTTTTTCCACAATACCTGACGAGCATTTAATTATTGGGCTTCCGTGGCGCAATGGCTAGCGCGTTCGGCTGTTAACCGAAAGGTTGGTGGTTCGAGCCCATCCGGGAGCGGTGTTGTGACGTCTCAGATGTTACGTAAAATGTCAGAGTTTTTCCACAATACCTGACGAACATTTAATTTTTGGCCTTCCGTGGCGCAATAATTAGCGCGTCGAGCACTTAATCAAAAGGTTGGTGGTTCGAGCCCACCGGAAGAGGTGTTGTGGGGTCTCAGATGTAACGTAAAATGTCAGAGTTTTTCCACAATACCTGACGAACATTTAACTTTTGGACTTCCGTGGCGCAATGGTTAGCGCGTTCAGCTGTTAATCGAAGGGTTGGTGGTTCGAGCCCGCCCGGAAGAGGTGTTGTGGGGTCTCAGATGTAACGTAAAAAGTCAAAACTTTTCCACAATACGTGACAACCATTTAATTTCTGAGCTTCCGTGGCTCAATGGTTAGCGCGTTCGGCTGTCAATCGAAAGGTTGGTGGTTCGAGCCCATCTGGGAGCGGTGTTGTGAGGTCTCGGATGTGAAGTAAAAAGTCAAAGTTTTACCTCAATACCTGACGAAAATTTAATTTTTGGGCTTCCGTGGCGCAATGGTTAGCGCGTTCAGCTGTTAATCGAAAGGTTGGTGGTTCGAGCCCACCCAAGAGAGGTGTTGTGAGGTCTCAGATGTAGCGTGGAAAAATACAAAAATAATGGTTTCAGTGGCTATATTTGAAAACAGTGAACAAATACTCAAAATGTTTTTCTTAGGTCGAGTTACGTCGATTGTGAAAATGTTATTAATAATCGAGGTACATTTTTATTTATTGTTCAATCGAGATGAAATCACTTTTATTGAGTGTTTTGTAGGGAATTAAGCTGAATTCGGTCAAAAATTTCTCCAGAAAAAAATGCATTCAAAAAAGTACCGAAAAAATCGCATGTTTTTTTTCTTCAAGATACAAAATCCGTGACAACGATTTCTTATTTAAAATTGAATTTTAACAGTTTGTTGAATGAATATCGTTACATTTGCTTGAATTAACGCAAAAATTACAAAAATAATGGTTTCAGTGGTTATATTTGAAAACAGTGAACAAATACTCAAAATGTTTTTCTTAGGTCGAGTTACGTCGATTTTGAAATGTTATTAAAAATCGAGGTACATTTTTATTTATTGTTCAATCGAGATGAAATCACTTTTAATGAGTGTTTTATAGGGAATTAAGCTGAATTCGGTCAAAAATTTCTCCAGAAAAAAATTCATTCAAAAAAGTACCGAAAAAATCGCAGGTTTTTCTTCTTCAAGACACAAAATCCGTGAATACGATTTCTTATTGAAAATTGAATTTTAACAGTTTTTCGAATGAATATCGTTACATTTGCTTGAATTAAAGCAAAAAGTATAAAAATAATGTTTTCAGTGGTTATTTTTGAAAATAGTGAAGAAATACTCAAAATATGCTTCTTTGGCCGTGAAACGTCGATTTTGAAAATGTTATTGAAAATCGAGGTACATTTTTATTTATTGTTCAATCGAGATGAAATCACTTTCAATGAGTGTTTTATAGGGAATTAAGCTGAATTCGGTCAAAAATTTCTCCAGAAAAAATGCATTCAAAAAAGTACCGAAAAAATCGCATGTTTTTCTTCTTCAAGATACAAAATCCGTGACAACGATTTCTTATTGAAAAATTTAATTTTAACAGTTTTTTGGTTGAATATCGTTACATTTGCTTGAATTAAAGCAAAAAGCATAAAAATAATGGTTTCAGTGAACATATTTGAAAATAGTGAAGAAATACTCAAAGTAAGCTTCTTTGGCCGTGAAACGTCGATTTTGAAAATGTTATTAAAAATCGAGGTAAATTTTTAATTATTGTTCAATCGAGATGAAATCACTTTCAATGAGTGTTTTATAGGGAATTAAGCTGAATTCGGTCAAACATTTCTCCTGAAAAAAATGCATTCAAAAAAGTACCGAAAAAATCGCATGTTTTTTTTCTTCAAGATACAAAATCCGTGACAACGATTTCTTATTTAAAATTGAATTTTAACAGTTTGTTAAATGAATATCGTTACATTTGCTTGAATTAAAGCAAAAAGTATAAAAATAATGGTTTCAGTGGTTATTTTTGAAAATAGTGAAGAAATACTCAAAATATGCTTCTTTGGCCGTGAAACGTCGATTTTGAAAATGTTATTAAAAATCGAGGTACATTTTTATTTATTGTTCAATCGAGATGAAATCACTTTTATTGAGTGTTTTATAGGGAATTAAGCTGAATTTGGTCAAATATTTCTCCAGAAAAAAATGCATTCAAAAAAGTACCGAAAAAATCGCATGTTTTTCTTCTTCAAGATACAAAATCCGTGACAACGATTTCTTATTTAAAATTGAATTTTAACAGTTTGTTGAATGAATATCGTTATATTTGCTTGAATTAACGCAAAAATTACAAAAATAATGGTTTCAGTGGTTATATTTGAAAACAGTGAACAAATACTCAAAATGTTTTTCTTAGGCCGAGTTACGTCGATTTTGAAAATGTTATTAAAAATCGAGGTACATTTTTATTTATTGTTCAATCGAGATGAAATCACTTTCAATGAGTGTTTTATAGGGAATTAAGCTGAATTCGGTCAAAAATTTCTCCAGAAAAAATGCATTCAAAAAAGTACCGAAAAAATCGCATGTTTTTCTTCTTCAAGATACAAAATCCGTGACAACGATTTCTTATTGAAAAATTTAATTTTAACAGTTTTTTGATTGAATACCATTTCAGATCCCACAACACCGCTCCCGGGTGGGCTCGGACCACCAACCTATTGGTTAACAGCCGAACGCGCTAACCCTTGAGCCACGGAAGCTCCGAAATTAAATGGTTGTCAGGTATTGTGGAAAACCTTGACTTTTTACGTCACATCTGAGACCTCACAACACGGCTCCCGGATGGGCTCGAACCACCAACCTATTGGTTAACAGCCGAACGTGCTAACCATTGCGCCACGGAAGCCCAAAAATTAAATGGTCGTCAGGTATTGTGGAAAAACTTTGGCTTTCTACGTAACATTTGAGACCCCACAACACCTTTCCCGGGTGGGCTCGAACCACCAACCTTTCGATTAACAGCTGAACGCGCTAACCATTGCGCCACGGGAGCCCAAAAATTAAATGCTCGTCAGGTATTGTGTAAAAACCTTGACTTTTTACGTCACATCTGAGACCTCACAACACCGCTCCCGGATGGGCTCGAACCACCAACCTATTGGTTAACAGCCGAACGCGCTAAACATAGCGCCACGGAAGCCCAAAAGTTAAATGCTCGTCAGGTATTGTGTAAAAACCTTGACTTTTTACGTCACATCTGAGACCTCACAACACCGCTCCCGGATGGGCTCGAACCACCAACCTATTGGTTAACAGCCGAACGCGCTAACCATTGCGCCACGGAAGCCCAAAAGTTAAATGCTCGTCAGGTATTGTGTAAAAACCTTGACTTTTTACGTCAAATCTGAGACCTCAAAACACCGCTCCCGGAAGGGGTCGAACCACCAACCTATTGGTTAACAGCCGAACGCGCTAACCACTGCGCCACGGAAGCCCAAAAATTAAATGGTCGTCATTTATTGTGCAAAAACTTTGGCTTTCTACGTTACATTTGAGATCCCACAACACCGCTCCCGGGTGGGCTCGAACCACCAACCTATTGGTTAACAGCCGAACGCGCTAACCATTGAGCCACGGAAGCTCAGAAATTAAATGGTTGTCAGGTATTGTGGAAAAACTTTGGCTTTCTACGTTACATTTGAGATCACACAACACCGCTCCCGGGTGGGCTCGAACCACCAACCTATTGGTTAACAGCCGAACGCGCTAACCATTGCGCCACGGAAGCCCAAAATCTAAATGCTCGTCAGGTGTTGTGCAAAAAACTTGACTTTTTACGTCACATCTGAGACCTCACAACACCGCTCCCGGATGGGCTCGAACCACCAACCTATTGGTTAACAGCCGAACGCGCTAACCATTGCGCCACGGAAGCCCAAAAGTTAAATGCTCGTCAGGTATTGTGTAAAAACCTTGACTTTTTACGTCACATCTTAGACCTCACAACACCGCTCCCGGATGGGCTCGAACCACCAACCTATTGGGTAACAGCCGAACGCGCTAACCATTGAGCCACGGAAGCTCAGAAATTAAATTGTTGTCAGGTATTGTGGAAAAACTTTGGCTTTCTACGTTACATTTGAGACCCCACAACACCTCTCCCGGGTGGGCTCGAACCACCAACCTTTCGATTAACAGCTGAACGCGGTAACCATTGTGCCACGGAAGCCCAAAAATTAAATGCTCGTCAGGTATTGTGTAAAAACCTTGACTTTTTACGTCACATCTGAGACCTCACAACACCGCTCCCGGATGGGCTCGAACCACCAACCTATTGGTTAACAGCCGAACGCGCTAACCATTGCGCCACGGAAGCCCAAAAATTAAATGGTCGTCAGGTATTGTGGAAAAACTTTGGCTTTCTACGTCACACTTGAGATCACACAACACCGCTCCCGGGTGGGCTCGAACCACCAACCTATTGGTTAACAGCTGAACGCGCTAACCATTGAGCCACGGAAGCTCAGAAATTAAACGGTTGTCAGGTATTGTGGAAAAACTTTGGGTTTTTACTTCACATCTGAGACCTCACAACACCGCTCCCGGATGGGCTCGAACCACCAACCTTTCGGTTAACAGCCGAACCATTATTTTTGTAATTTTTGCGTTAATTCAAGCAAATGTAACGATATTCATTCAACAAACTCTTAAAATTCAATTTTAAATAAGAAATCGTTGTCACGGATTTTGTATCTTGAAGAAAAAAAACATGCGATTTTTTCGGTACACTTTTGAATGCATTTTTTTCTGGAGAAATGTTTGACTGAATTCAGCTTAATTCCCTATAAAACACTCATTGAAAGTGATTTCATCTCGATTGAACAATAATTAAAAATTTACCTCGATTTTTAATAACATTTTCAAAATCGACGTAACTCGGCCTAAGAAAAACATTTTGAGTATTTGTTCACTGTTTTCAAATATAACCACTGAAACCATTATTTTTGTAATTTTTGCGTTAATTCAAGCAAATGTAACGATATTCATTCAACAAACTGTTAAAATTCAATTTTAAATAAGAAATCGTTGTCACGGATTTTGTATCTTGAAGAAGAAAAACATGCGATTTTTTCGGTACTTTTTTGAATGCATTTTTTTCTGGAGAAATTTTTGACCAAATTCAGCTTAATTCCCTATAAAACACTCAATAAAAGTGATTTCATCTCGATTGAACAATAAATAAAAATGTACCTCGATTTTTAATAACATTTTCAAAATCGACGTTTCACGGCCAAAGAAGCATATTTTGAGTATTTCTTCACTATTTTCAAAAATAACCACTGAAACCATTATTTTTATACTTTTTGCTTTAATTCCAGCAAATGTAACGATATTCATTTAACAAACTGTTAAAATTCAATTTTAAATAAGAAATCGTTGTCACGGATTTTGTATCTTGAAGAAAAAAAACATGCGATTTTTTCGGTACTTTTTTGAATGCATTTTTTTCAGGAGAAATGTTTGACCGAATTCAGCTTAATTCCCTATAAAACACTCATTGAAAGTGATTTCATCTCGATTGAACAATAATTAAAAATTTACCTCGATTTTTAATAACATTTTCAAAATCGACGTTTCACGGCCAAAGAAGCTTACTTTGAGTATTTCTTCACTATTTTCAAATATGTTCACTGAAACCATTATTTTTATGCTTTTTCCTTTAATTCAAGCAAATGTAACGATATTCAATCAAAAAACTGTTAAAATTAAATTTTTCAATAAGAAATCGTTGTCACGGATTTTGTATCTTGAAGAAGAAAAACATGCGATTTTTTCGGTACTTTTTTGAATGCATTTTTTCTGGAGAAATTTTTGACCGAATTCAGCTTAATTCCCTATAAAACACTCATTGAAAGTGATTTCATCTCGATTGAACAATAAATAAAAATGTACCTCGATTTTTAATAACATTTTCAAAATCGACGTAACTCGGCCTAAGAAAAACATTTTGAGTATTTGTTCACTGTTTTCAAATATAACCACTGAAACCATTATTTTTGTAATTTTTGCGTTAATTCAAGCAAATGTAACGATATTCATTCAACAAACTGTTAAAATTCAATTTTAAATAAGAAATCGTTGTCACGGATTTTGTATTTTGAAGAAGAAAAACATGCGATTTTTTCGGTACTTTTTTGAATGCATTTTTTTCTGGAGAAATTTTTGACCAAATTCAGCTTAATTCCCTATAAAACACTCAATAAAAGTGATTTCATCTCGATTGAACAATAAATAAAAATGTACCTCGATTTTTAATAACATTTTCAAAATCGACGTTTCACGGCCAAAGAAGCATATTTTGAGTATTTCTTCACTATTTTCAAAAATAACCACTGAAACCATTATTTTTATACTTTTTGCTTTAATTCAAGCAAATGTAACGATATTCATTTAACAAACTGTTAAAATTCAATTTTAAATAAGAAATCGTTGTCACGGATTTTGTATCTTGAAGAAAAAAAACATGCGATTTTTTCGGTACTTTTTTGAATGCATTTTTTTCAGGAGAAATGTTTGACCGAATTCAGCTTAATTCCCTATAAAACACTCATTGAAAGTGATTTCATCTCGATTGAACAATAATTAAAAATTTACCTCGATTTTTAATAACATTTTCAAAATCGACGTTTCACGGCCAAAGAAGCTTACTTTGAGTATTTCTTCACTATTTTCAAATATGTTCACTGAAACCATTATTTTTATGCTTTTTCCTTTAATTCAAGCAAATGTAACGATATTCAATCAAAAAACTGTTAAAATTAAATTTTTCAATAAGAAATCGTTGTCACGGATTTTGTATCTTGAAGAAGAAAAACATGCGATTTTTTCGGTACTTTTTTGAATGCATTTTTTCTGGAGAAATTTTTGACCGAATTCAGCTTAATTCCCTATAAAACACTCATTGAAAGTGATTTCATCTCGATTGAACAATAAATAAAAATGTACCTCGATTTTTAATAACATTTTCAAAATCGACGTAACTCGGCCTAAGAAAAACATTTTGAGTATTTGTTCACTGTTTTCAAATATAACCACTGAAACCATTATTTTTGTAATTTTTGCGTTAATTCAAGCAAATGTAACGATATTCATTCAACAAACTGTTAAAATTCAATTTTAAATAAGAAATCGTTGTCACGGATTTTGTATTTTGAAGAAGAAAAACATGCGATTTTTTCGGTACTTTTTTGAATGCATTTTTTTCTGGAGAAATTTTTGACCAAATTCAGCTTAATTCCCTATAAAACACTCAATAAAAGTGATTTCATCTCGATTGAACAATAAATAAAAATGTACCTCGATTTTTAATAACATTTTCAAAATCGACGTTTCACGGCCAAAGAAGCATATTTTGAGTATTTCTTCACTATTTTCAAAAATAACCACTGAAACCATTATTTTTATACTTTTTGCTTTAATTCAAGCAATGTAACGATATTCATTCAAAAAACTGTTAAAATTCAATTTTCAATAAGAAATCGTATTCACGGATTTTGTGTCTTGAAGAAGAAAAACCTGCGATTTTTTCGGTACTTTTTTGAATGAATTTTTTTCTGGAGAAATTTTTAACCGAATTCAGCTTAATTTCCTATAAAACACTCATTGAAAATGATTTCATCTCGATTGAACAATAATTAAAAATTTACCTCGATTTTTAATAACATTTTCAAAATCGACGTTTCACGGCCAAAGAAGCTTACTTTGAGTATTTCTTCACTATTTTCAAATATGTTCACTGAAACCATTATTTTTATGCTTTTTGCTTTAATTCAAGCAAATGTAACGATATTCAATCAAAAAACTGTTAAAATTAAATTTTTCAATAAGAAATCGTTGTCACGGATTTTGTATCTTGAAGAAGAAAAACATGCGATTTTTTCGGTACTTTTTTGAATGCATTTTTTCTGGAGAAATTTTTGACCGAATTCAGCTTAATTCCCTATAAAACACTCATTGAAAGTGATTTCATCTCGATTGAACAATAAATAAAAATGTACCTCGATTTTTAATAACATTTTCAAAATCGACGTAACTCGGCCTAAGAAAAACATTTTGAGTATTTGTTCACTGTTTTCAAATATAACCACTGAAACCATTATTTTTGTAATTTTTGCGTTAATTCAAGCAAATGTAACGATATTCATTCAACAAACTGTTAAAATTCAATTTTAAATAAGAAATCGTTGTCACGGATTTTGTATCTTGAAGAAGAAAAACATGCGATTTTTTCGGTACTTTTTTGAATGCATTTTTTTCTGGAGAAATTTTTGACCAAATTCAGCTTAATTCCCTATAAAACACTCAATAAAAGTGTTTTCATCTCGATTGAACAATAAATAAAAATGTACCTCGATTTTTAATAACATTTTCAAAATCGACGTTTCACGGCCAAAGAAGCATATTTTGAGTATTTCTTCACTATTTTCAAAAATAACCACTGAAACCATTATTTTTATACTTTTTGCTTTAATTCAAGCAAATGTAACGATATTCATTTAACAAACTGTTAAAATTCAATTTTAAATAAGAAATCGTTGTCACGGATTTTGTATCTTGAAGAAAAAAAACATGCGATTTTTTCGGTACTTTTTTGAATGCATTTTTTTCAGGAGAAATGTTTGACCGAATTCAGCTTAATTCCCTATAAAACACTCATTGAAAGTGATTTCATCTCGATTGAACAATAATTAAAAATTTACCTCGATTTTTAATAACATTTTCAAAATCGACGTTTCACGGCCAAAGAAGCTTACTTTGAGTATTTCTTCACTATTTTCAAATATGTTCACTGAAACCATTATTTTTATGCTTTTTGCTTTAATTCAAGCAAATGTAACGATATTCAATCAAAAAACTGTTAAAATTAAATTTTTCAATAAGAAATCGTTGTCACGGATTTTGTATCTTGAAGAAGAAAAACATGCGATTTTTTCGGTACTTTTTTGAATGCATTTTTTCTGGAGAAATTTTTGACCGAATTCAGCTTAATTCCCTATAAAACACTCATTGAAAGTGATTTCATCTCGATTGAACAATAAATAAAAATGTACCTCGATTTTTAATAACATTTTCAAAATCGACGTAACTCGGCCTAAGAAAATCATTTTGAGTATTTGTTCACTGTTTTCAAATATAACCACTGAAACCATTATTTTTGTAATTTTTGCGTTAATTCAAGCAAATGTAACGATATTCATTCAACAAACTGTTAAAATTCAATTTTAAATAAGAAATCGTTGTCACGGATTTTGTATCTTGAAGAAGAAAAACATGCGATTTTTTCAGTACTTTTTTGAATGCATTTTTTTCTGGAGAAATGTTTGACCAAATTCAGCTTAATTCCCTATAAAACACTCAATAAAAGTGATTTCATCTCGATTGAACAATAAATAAAAATGTACCTCGATTTTTAATAACATTTTCAAAATCGACGTTTCACGGCCAAAGAAGCATATTTTGAGTATTTCTTCACTATTTTCAAAAATAACCACTGAAACCATTATTTTTATACTTTTTGCTTTAATTCAAGCAAATGTAACGATATTCATTTAACAAACTGTTAAAATTCAATATTAAATAAGAAATCGTTGTCACGGATTTTGTATCTTGAAGAAAAAAAACATGCGATTTTTTCGGTACTTTTTTGAATGCATTTTTTTCAGGAGAAATGTTTGACCGAATTCAGCTTAATTCCCTATAAAACACTCATTGAAAGTGATTTCATCTCGATTGAACAATAATTAAAAATTTACCTCGATTTTTAATAACATTTTCAAAATCGACGTTTCACGGCCAAAGAAGCTTACTTTGAGTATTTCTTCACTATTTTCAAATATGTTCACTGAAACCATTATTTTTATGCTTTTTGCTTTAATTCAAGCAAATGTAACGATATTCAATCAAAAAACTGTTAAAATTAAATTTTTCAATAAGAAATCGTTGTCACGGATTTTGTATCTTGAAGAAGAAAAACATGCGATTTTTTCGGTACTTTTTTGAATGCATTTTTTCTGGAGAAATTTTTGACCGAATTCAGCTTAATTCCCTATAAAACACTCATTGAAAGTGATTTCATCTCGATTGAACAATAAATAAAAATGTACCTCGATTTTTAATAACATTTTCAAAATCGACGTAACTCGGCCTGAGAAAAACATTTTGAGTATTTGTTCACTGTTTTCAAATATAACCACTGAAACCATTATTTTTGTAATTTTTGCGTTAATTCAAGCAAATGTAACGATATTCATTCAACAAACTGTTAAAATTCAATTTTAAATAAGAAATCGTTGTCACGGATTTTGTATCTTGAAGAAGAAAAACATGCGATTTTTTCGGTACTTTTTTGAATGCATTTTTTTCTGGAGAAATTTTTGACCAAATTCAGCTTAATTCCCTATAAAACACTCAATAAAAGTGATTTCATCTCGATTGAACAATAAATAAAAATGTACCTCGATTTTTAATAACATTTTCAAAATCGACGTTTCACGGCCAAAGAAGCATATTTTGAGTATTTCTTCACTATTTTCAAAAATAACCACTGAAACCATTATTTTTATACTTTTTGCTTTAATTCAAGCAAATGTAACGATATTCATTTAACAAACTGTTAAAATTCAATTTTAAATAAGAAATCGTTGTCACGGATTTTGTATCTTGAAGAAAAAAAACATGCGATTTTTTCGGTACTTTTTTGAATGCATTTTTTTCAGGAGAAATGTTTGACCGAATTCAGCTTAATTCCCTATAAAACACTCATTGAAAGTGATTTCATCTCGATTGAACAATAATTAAAAATTTACCTCGATTTTTAATAACATTTTCAAAATCGACGTTTCACGGCCAAAGAAGCTTACTTTGAGTATTTCTTCACTATTTTCAAATATGTTCACTGAAACCATTATTTTTATGCTTTTTGCTTTAATTCAAGCAAATGTAACGATATTCAATCAAAAAACTGTTAAAATTAAATTTTTCAATAAGAAATCGTTGTCACGGATTTTGTATCTTGAAGAAGAAAAACATGCGATTTTTTCGGTACTTTTTTGAATGCATTTTTTCTGGAGAAATTTTTGACCGAATTCAGCTTAATTCCCTATAAAACACTCATTGAAAGTGATTTCATCTCGATTGAACAATAAATAAAAATGTACCTCGATTTTTAATAACATTTTCAAAATCGACGTAACTCGGCCTAAGAAAAACATTTTGAGTATTTGTTCACTGTTTTCAAATATAACCACTGAAACCATTATTTTTGTAATTTTTGCGTTAATTCAAGCAAATGTAACGATATTCATTCAACAAACTGTTAAAATTCAATTTTAAATAAGAAATCGTTGTCACGGATTTTGTATCTTGAAGAAGAAAAACATGCGATTTTTTCGGTACTTTTTTGAATGCATTTTTTTCTGGAGAAATTTTTGACCAAATTCAGCTTAATTCCCTATAAAACACTCAATAAAAGTGATTTCATCTCGATTGAACAATAAATAAAAATGTACCTCGATTTTTAATAACATTTTCTAAATCGACGTTTCACGGCCAAAGAAGCATATTTTGAGTATTTCTTCAATATTTTCAAAAATAACCACTGAAACCATTATTTTTATACTTTTTGCTTTAATTCAAGCAAATGTAACGATATTCATTTAACAAACTGTTAAAATTCAATTTTAAATAAGAAATCGTTGTCACGGATTTTGTATCTTGAAGAAAAAAAACATGCGATTTTTTCGGTACTTTTTTGAATGCATTTTTTTCAGGAGAAATGTTTGACCGAATTCAGCTTAATTCCCTATAAAACACTCATTGAAAGTGATTTCATCTCGATTGAACAATAATTAAAAATTTACCTCGATTTTTAATAACATTTTCAAAATCGACGTTTCACGGCCAAAGAAGCTTACTTTGAGTATTTCTTCACTATTTTCAAATATGTTCACTGAAACCATTATTTTTATGCTTTTTGCTTTAATTCAAGCAAATGTAACGATATTCAACCAAAAAACTGTTAAAATTAAATTTTTCAATAAGAAATCGTTGTCACGGATTTTGTATCTTGAAGAAGAAAAACATGCGATTTTTTCGGTACTTTTTTGAATGCATTTTTTCTGGAGAAATTTTTGACCGAATTCAGCTTAATTCCCTATAAAACACTCATTGAAAGTGATTTCATCTCGATTGAACAATAAATAAAAATGTACCTCGATTTTTAATAACATTTTCAAAATCGACGTAACTCGGCCTAAGAAAAACATTTTGAGTATTTGTTCACTGTTTTCAAATATAACCACTGAAACCATTATTTTTGTAATTTTTGCGTTAATTCAAGCAAATGTAACGATATTCATTCAACAAACTGTTAAAATTCAATTTTAAATAAGAAATCGTTGTCACGGATTTTGTATCTTGAAGAAGAAAAACATGCGATTTTTTCGGTACTTTTTTGAATGCATTTTTTTCTGGAGAAATTTTTGACCAAATTCAGCTTAATTCCCTATAAAACACTCAATAAAAGTGATTTCATCTCGATTGAACAATAAATAAAAATGTACCTCGATTTTTAATAACATTTTCAAAATCGACGTTTCACGGCCAAAGAAGCATATTTTGAGTATTTCTTCACTATTTTCAAAAATAACCACTGAAACCATTATTTTTATACTTTTTGCTTTAATTCAAGCAAATGTAACGATATTCATTTAACAAACTGTTAAAATTCAATTTTAAATAAGAAATCGTTGTCACGGATTTTGTATCTTGAAGAAAAAAAACATGCGATTTTTTCGGTACTTTTTTGAATGCATTTTTTTCAGGAGAAATGTTTGACCGAATTCAGCTTAATTCCCTATAAAACACTCATTGAAAGTGATTTCATCTCGATTGAACAATAATTAAAAATTTACCTCGATTTTTAATAACATTTTCAAAATCGACGTTTCACGGCCAAAGAAGCTTACTTTGAGTATTTCTTCACTATTTTCAAATATGTTCACTGAAACCATTATTTTTATGCTTTTTGCTTTAATTCAAGCAAATGTAACGATATTCAACCAAAAAACTGTTAAAATTAAATTTTTCAATAAGAAATCGTTGTCACGGATTTTGTATCTTGAAGAAGAAAAACATGCGATTTTTTCGGTACTTTTTTGAATGCATTTTTTGTGGAGAAATTTTTGACCGAATTCAGCTTAATTCCCTATAAAACACTCATTGAAAGTGATTTCATCTCGATTGAACAATAAATAAAAATGTACCTCGATTTTTAATAACATTTTCAAAATCGACGTAACTCGGCCTAAGAAAAACATTTTGAGTATTTGTTCACTGTTTTCAAATATAACCACTGAAACCATTATTTTTGTAATTTTTGCGTTAATTCAAGCAAATGTAACGATATTCATTCAACAAACTGTTAAAATTCAATTTTAAATAAGAAATCGTTGTCACGGATTTTGTATCTTGAAGAAGAAAAACATGCGATTTTTTCGGTACTTTTTTGAATGCATTTTTTTCTGGAGAAATTTTTGACCGAATTCAGCTTAATTCCCTATAAAACACTCATTAAAAGTGATTTCATCTCGATTGAACAATAAATAAAAATGTACCTCGATTTTTAATAACATTTTCAAAATCGACGTTTCACGGCCAAAGAAGCATATTTTGAGTATTTCTTCACTATTTTCAAAAATAACCACTGAAACCATTATTTTTATACTTTTTGCTTTAATTCAAGCAAATGTAACGATATTCATTCAAAAAACTGTTAAAATTCAATTTTCAATAAGAAATCGTATTCACGGATTTTGTGTCTTGAAGAAGAAAAACCTGCGATTTTTTCGGTACTTTTTTGAATGAATTTTTTTCTGGAGAAATTTTTGACCGAATTCAGCTTAATTCCCTATAAAACACTCATTAAAAGTGATTTCATCTCGATTGAACAATAAATAAAAATGTACCTCGATTTTTAATAACATTTCAAAATCGACGTAACTCGACCTAAGAAAAACATTTTGAGTATTTGTTCACTGTTTTCAAATATAACCACTGAAACCATTATTTTTGTAATTTTTGCGTTAATTCAAGCAAATGTAACGATATTCATTCAACAAACTGTTAAAATTCAATTTTAAATAAGAAATCGTTGTCACGGATTTTGTATCTTGAAGAAAAAAAACATGCGATTTTTTCGGTACTTTTTTGAATGCATTTTTTTCTGGAGAAATTTTTGACCGAATTCAGCTTAATTCCCTACAAAACACTCAATAAAAGTGATTTCATCTCGATTGAACAATAAATAAAAATGTACCTCGATTATTAATAACATTTTCACAATCGACGTAACTCGACCTAAGAAAAACATTTTGAGTATTTGTTCACTGTTTTCAAGTATAGCCACTGAAACCATTATTTTTGTATTTTTGGATCTCAAATGTAACGTAAATAGCCAAAGTTTTTCTACAATACCTGACGACCATTTAATTTTTGGGCTTCCGTGGCGCAATGGTTAGTGCGTTCAGCTGTTAACCGAAAGGTTGGTGGTTCGAGCCCAAACGAGAGAGGATTTGTGGGGTCTCAGATGTAGCGTGAAAAGTCGTAACTTTTCAACAATACCTGACAACCATTTAATTTTTGGGCGTCCGTGGCGCAATGGCTAGCGCGTTCGGCTGTTAACCGAAAGGTTGGTGGTTCGAGCCCATCCGAGAGCGGTGTTGTGACGTCTCAGATGTTACGTAAAATGTCAGAGTTTTTCCACAATACCTGACGAACATTTAATTTTTGGGCTTCCGTGGCGCGTCCAGCTCTTAATCGAAAGGTTGGTGGTTTGAGCCCACCCGGAAGAGGTGTTGTGGGGTCTCAGATGTAGCGTTAAAAGTCAAAACTTTTCCACAATACGTGACAACCATTTAATTTCTGATCTTCCGTGGCTCAATGGTTAGCGCGTTCGGCTGTTAACCAATAGGTTGGTGGTTCGAGCCCACCCGGGAGCGGTGTTTTTGGATCTCAAATGTAACGTAAATAGCCAAAGTTTTTCCACAATACCTGACGACCATTTAATTTTTGGGCGTCCGTGGCGAATGGTTAGCGCGTTCAGCTGTTAACCGAAAGGTTGGTGGTTCGAGCCCTCCCGGGAGCGGTGTTGTGACGTCTCAGATGTAACGTAAAATGTCAGAGTTTTTCCACAACACCTGACGAACATTTAACTTTTGGGCTTCCGTGGCGCAATGGTTAGCGCAATCAGCTGTTAATCGAAGGGTTGGTGGTTCGAGCCCGCCCGGAAGAGGTGTTGTGGGGTCTCAGATGTAACGTAAAATGTCAAAACTTTTCCACAATACGTGACAACCATTTAATTTCTGAGCTTCCGTGGCTCAATGGTTAGCGCGTTCGGCTGTCAATCGAAAGGTTGGTGGTTCGAGCCCATCCGGGAGCGGTGTTGTGAGGTCTCGGATGTGAAGTAAAAAGTCAAAGTTTTACCTCAATACCTGACGAAAATTTAATTTTTGGGCTTCAGTGGCGCAATGGTCAGCGCGTTCAGCTGTTAACCGAAAGGTTGGTGGTTCGAGCCCTCCCGGGAGCGGTGTTGTGACGTCTCAGATGTAACGTAAAATGTCAGAGTTTTTCCACAATACCTGACGAGCATTTAATTTTTGGGCTTCCGTGGCGCAATGGCTAGCGCGTTCGGCTGTTAACCGAAAGGTTGGTGGTTCGAGCCCATCCGGGAGCGGTGTTGTGACGTCTCAGATGTTACGTAAAATGTCAGAGTTTTTCCACAATACCTGACGAACATTTAATTTTTGGCCTTCCGTGGCGCAATAATTAGCGCGTCGAGCACTTAATCGAAAGGTTGGTGGTTCGAGCCCACCGGAAGAGGTGTTGTGGGGTCTCAGATGTAACGTAAAATGTCAGAGTTTTTCCACAATACCTGACGAACATTTAATTTTTGGGCTTCCGTGGCGCAATGGTTAGCGCGTTCAGCTGTTAATCGAAAGGTTGGTGGTTCGAGCCCACCCGGAAGAGGTGATGTGGGGTCTCAGATGTAGCGTAAAAAGTCAAAACTTTTCCACAATACGTGACAACCATTTAATTTCTGAGCTTCCGAGGCTCAATGGTTAGCGCGTTCGGCTGTTAATCGAAAGGTTGGTGGTTCGAGCCCATCTGGGAGCGGTGTTGTGAGGTCTCGGATGTGAAGTAAAAAGTCAAAGTTTTACCTCAATACCTGACGAAAATTTAATTTTTGGGCTTCAGTGGCGCAATGGTTAGCGCGTTCGGCTATTAACCAATAGGTTGGTGGTTCGAGCCCATCCGGGAGAAGTGTTGTGACGTCTCAGATGTAACGTAAAATGTCGGAGTTTTTCCACAATACCTGACGAACATTTAATTTTTGGGCTTCAGTGGCGCAATGGTCAGCGCGTTCAGCTGTTAACCGAAAGGTTGGTGGTTCGAGCCCAAACGAGAGAGGTTTTGTGGGGTCTCAGATGTAGCTTGAAAAGTCGTAACTTTTCATCAATACCTGACAACCATTCAATTTCTGAGCTTCCGTGGCTCAATGGTTAGCGCGTTCGGCTGTTAACCTATAGGTTGGAGGTTCTAGCCCATCCGGGAGCGGTGTTGTGATGTCTCAGATGTAACGTAAAATGTCAGAGTTTTTCCACAATACCTGACGAACATTTAATTTTTGGGCTTCCGTGGCGCAATGGTTAGCGCGTTCAGCTGTTAATCGAAAGGTTGGTGGTTCGAGCCCACCCGGAAGAGGTGTTGTGGGGTCTCAGATGTAGCGTAAAAAGTCAAAACGTTTCCACAATACCTGACGAAAATTTAATTTTTGGGCTTCCGTGGCGCAATGGTTAGCGCGTTCAGCTGTTAATCGAAAGGTTGGTGGTTCGAGCCCACCCGGAAGAGGTGATGTGGGGTCTCAGATGTAGCGTAAAAAGTCAAAACTTTTCCACAATACGTGACAACCATTTAATTTCTGAGCTTCCGAGGCTCAATGGTTAGCGCGTTCGGCTGTTAATCGAAAGGTTGGTGGTTCGAGCCCATCCGGGAGCGGTGTTGTGAGGTCTCGGATGTGAAGTAAAAAGTCAAAGTTTTACCTCAATACCTGACGAAAATTTAATTTTTGGGCTTCAGTGGCGCAATGGTTAGCGCGTTCGGCTATTAACCAATAGGTTGGTGGTTCGAGCCCATCCGGGAGAAGTGTTGTGACGTCTCAGATGTAACGTAAAATGTCGGAGATTTTCCACAATACCTGACGAACATTTAATTTTTGGGCTTCAGTGGCGCAATGGTCAGCGCGTTCAGCTGTTAACCGAAAGGTTGGTGGTTCGAGCCCAAACGAGAGAGGTTTTGTGGGGTCTCAGATGTAGCTTGAAAAGTCGTAACTTTTCATCAATACCTGACAACCATTCAATTTCTGAGCTTCCGTGGCGCAATGGTTAGCGCGTTCAGCTGTTAATCGAAAGGTTGGTGGTTCGAGCCCACCCGGGAGAGGTGTTGTGAGGTCTCAGATGTAGCGTGAAAAGTCAAACTTTTTCCATAATACGTGATAACCATTTATTTTCTGATCTTTCGTGGCTCAATGGTTAGCGCGTTCGGCTGTTAACCAATAGCTTGGTGGTTCGAGCCCACCCGGGAGCGGTGTTTTTGGATCTCAAATGTAACGTAAATAGCCAAAGTTTTTCTACAATACCTGACGACCATTTAATTTTTGGGCTTCCGTGGCGCAATGGTTAGTGCGTTCAGCTGTTAACCGAAAGGTTGGTGGTTCGAGCCCAAACGAGAGAGGATTTGTGGGGTCTCAGATGTAGCGTGAAAAGTCGTAACTTTTCAACAATACCTGACAACCATTTATTTTTTGGGCGTCCGTGGCGCAATGGCTAGCGCGTTCGGCTGTTAACCGAAAGGTTGGTGGTTCGAGCTAATCCGGGAGCGGTGTTGTGACGTCTCAGATGTTACGTAAAATGTCAGAGTTTTTCCACAATACCTGACGAACATTTAATTTTTGGGCTTCCGTGGCGCAGTAATTAGCGCGTCCAGCTCTTAATCGAAAGGTTGGTGGTTTGAGCCCACCCGGAAGAGGTGTTGTGAGGTCTCAGATGTAGCGTTAAAAGTCAAAACTTTTCCACGATACGTGACAACCATTTAATTTCTGATCTTCCGTGGCTCAATGGTTAGCGCGTTCGGCTGTTAACCAATAGGTTGGTGGTTCGAGCCCACCCGGGAGCGGTGTTTTTGGATCTCAAATGTAACGTAAATAGCCAAAGTTTTTCCACAATACCTGACGACCATTTAATTTTTGGGCGTCCGTGGCGAATGGTTAGCGCGTTCGGCTGTTAACCGAAAGGTTGGTGGTTCGAGCCCATCCGGGAGCGGTGTTGTGAGGTCTCAGATGAGAAGTAAAAAGTCAAGGTTTTACCTCAATACCTGACGAAAATTTAATTTTTGGGCTTCAGTGGCGCAATGGTCAGCGCGTTCAGCTGTTAACCGAAAGGTTGGTGGCTCGAGCCCTCCCGGGAGCGGTGTTGTGACGTCTCAGATGTAACGTAAAATGTCAGAGTTTTTCCACAACACCTGACGAACATTTAACTTTTGGGCTTCCGTGGCGCAATGGTTAGCGCGTTCGGCTGTTAATCGAAAGGTTGGTGGTTCGAGCCCACCCGGAAGAGGTGATGTGGGGTCTCAGATGTAGCGTAAAAAGTCAAAACTTTTCCACAATACGTGACAACCATTTAATTTCTGAGCTTCCGAGGCTCAATGGTTAGCGCGTTCGGCTGTTAATCGAAAGGTTGGTGGTTCGAGCCCATCCGGGAGCGGTGTTGTGAGGTCTCGGATGTGAAGTAAAAAGTCAAAGTTTTACCTCAATACCTGACGAAAATTTAATTTTTGGGCTTCAGTGGCGCAATGGTCAGCGCGTTCAGCTGTTAACCGAAAGGTTGGTGGTTCGAGCCCAAACGAGAGAGGTTTTGTGGGGTCTCAGATGTAGCTTGAAAAGTCGTAACTTTTCATCAATACCTGACAACCATTTAATTTCTGAGCTTCCGTGGCTCAATGGTTAGCCCGTTCGGCTATTAACCAATATTTTGGTGTCGAGCCCATCCGGGAGAAGTGTCGTGACGTCTCAGATGTAACGTAAAATGTCAGAGTTTTTCCACAATACCTGACGAACATTTAATTTTTGGCCTTCCGTGGCGCAATAATTAGCGCGTCGAGCACTTAATCGAAAGGTTGGTGGTTCGAGCCCACCCGGAAGAGGTGTTGTGGGGTCTCAGATGTAGCGTTAAAAGTCAAAACCTTTCCACAATACGTGACAACCATTTAATTTCTGATCTTCCGTGGCTCAATGGTTAGCGCGTTCGGCTGTTAACCAATAGGTTGGTGGTTCGAGCCCACCCGGGAGCGGTGTTTTTGGATCTCAAATGTAACGTAAATAGCCAAAGTTTTTCCACAATACCTGACGACCATTTAATTTTTGGGCGTCCGTGGCGAATGGTTAGCGCGTTCGGCTGTTAACCGAAAGGTTGGTGGTTCGAGCCCACCCGGAAGAGGTGTTGTGGGGTCTCAGATGTAGCGTAAAAAGTCAAAACTTTTCCACAATACGTGACAACCATTTAATTTCTGCGCTTCCGTGGCTCAATGGTTAGCGCGTTCGGCTGTCAATCGAAAGGTTGGTGGTTCGATCCCATCCGGGAGCGGTGTTGTGAGGTCTTGGATGTGAAGTAAAAAGTCATAGTTTTACCTCAATACCTGACGAAAATTTAATTTTTGGGCTTCCGTGGCGCAATGGTTAGCGCGTTCAGCTGTTAATCGAAAGGTTGGTGGTTCGAGCCCACCCGGGAGAGGTGTTGTGAGGTCTCAGATGTAGCGTGAAAAGTCAAACTTTTTCCATAATACGTGATAACCATTTATTTTCTGATCTTTCGTGGCTCAATGGTTAGCGCGTTCGGCTGTTAACCAATAGCTTGGTGGTTCGAGCCCACCCGGGAGCGGTGTTTTTGGATCTCAAATGTAACGTAAATAGCCAAAGTTTTTCTACAATACCTGACGACCATTTAATTTTTGGGCTTCCGTGGCGCAATGGTTAGTGCGTTCAGCTGTTAACCGAAAGGTTGGTGGTTCGAGCCCAAACGAGAGAGGATTTGTGGGGTCTCAGATGTAGCGTGAAAAGTCGTAACTTTTCAACAATACCTGACAACCATTTAATTTTTGGGCGCCCGTGGCGCAATGGCTAGCGCGTTCGGCTGTTAACCGAAAGGTTGGTGGTTCGAGCCCATCCGGGAGCGGTGTTGTGACGTCTCAGATGTTACGTAAAATGTCAGAGTTTTTCCACAATACCTGACGAACATTTAATTTTTGGGCTTCCGTGGCGCAGTAATTAGCGCGTCCAGCTCTTAATCGAAAGGTTGGTGGTTTGAGCCCACCCGGAAGAGGTGTTGTGAGGTCTCAGATGTAGCGTTAAAAGTCAAAACTTTTCCACGATACGTGACAACCATTTAATTTCTGATCTTCCGTGGCTCAATGGTTAGCGCGTTCGGCTGTTAACCAATAGGTTGGTGGTTCGAGCCCACCCGGGAGCGGTGTTTTTGGATCTCAAATGTAACGTAAATAGCCAAAGTTTTTCCACAATACCTGACGACCATTTAATTTTTGGGCGTCCGTGGCGAATGGTTAGCGCGTTCGGCTGTTAACCGAAAGGTTGGTGGTTCGAGCCCATCCGGGAGCGGTGTTGTGAGGTCTCAGATGAGAAGTAAAAAGTCAAGGTTTTACCTCAATACCTGACGAAAATTTAATTTTTGGGCTTCAGTGGCGCAATGGTCAGCGCGTTCAGCTGTTAACCGAAAGGTTGGTGGTTCGAGCCCTCCCGGGAGCGGTGTTGTGACGTCTCAGATGTAACGTAAAATGTCAGAGTTTTTCCACAACACCTGACGAACATTTAACTTTTGGGCTTCCGTGGCGCAATGGTTAGCGCGTTCAGCTGTTAATCGAAAGGTTGGTGGTTCGAGCCCACCCGGAAGAGGTGATGTGGGGTCTCAGATGTAGCGTAAAAAGTCAAAACTTTTCCACAATACGTGACAACCATTTAATTTCTGAGCTTCCGAGGCTCAATGGTTAGCGCGTTCGGCTGTTAATCGAAAGGTTGGTGGTTCGAGCCCATCCGGGAGCGGTGTTGTGAGGTCTCGGATGTGAAGTAAAAAGTCAAAACTTTTCCACGATACGTGACAACCATTTAATTTCTGATCTTCCGTGGCTCAATGGTTAGCGCGTTCGGCTGTTAACCAATAGGTTGGTGGTTCGAGCCCACCCGGGAGCGGTGTTTTTGGATCTCAAATGTAACGTAAATAGCCAAAGTTTTTCCACAATACCTGACGACCATTTAATTTTTGGGCGTCCGTGGCGAATGGTTAGCGCGTTCGGCTGTTAACCGAAAGGTTGGTGGTTCGAGCCCATCCGGGAGCGGTGTTGTGAGGTCTCAGATGAGAAGTAAAAAGTCAAGGTTTTACCTCAATACCTGACGAAAATTTAATTTTTGGGCTTCAGTGGCGCAATGGTCAGCGCGTTCAGCTGTTAACCGAAAGGTTGGTGGTTCGAGCCCTCCCGGGAGCGGTGTTGTGACGTCTCAGATGTAACGTAAAATGTCAGAGTTTTTCCACAACACCTGACGAACATTTAACTTTTGGGCTTCCGTGGCGCAATGGTTAGCGCGTTCAGCTGTTAATCGAAAGGTTGGTGGTTCGAGCCCACCCGGAAGAGGTGATGTGGGGTCTCAGATGTAGCGTAAAAAGTCAAAACTTTTCTACAATACCTGACAACCATTTAATTTTTGGGCGTCCGTGGCGCAATGGCTAGCGCGTTCGGCTGTTAACCGAAAGGTTGGTGGTTCGAGCCCATCCGGGAGCGGTGTTGTGACGTCTCAGATGTTACGTAAAATGTCAGAGTTTTTCCACAATACCTGACGAACATTTAATTTTTGGGCTTCCGTGGCGCAGTAATTAGCGCGTCCAGCTCTTAATCGAAAGGTTGGTGGTTCGAGCCCATCCGGGAGCGGTGTTGTGAGGTCTCGGATGTGAAGTAAAAAGTCAAAGTTTTACCTCAATACCTGACGAAAATTTAATTTTTGGGCTTCAGTGGCGCAATGGTCAGCGCGTTCAGCTGTTGACCGAAAGGTTGGTGGTTCGAGCCCTCCCGGGAGCGGTGTTGTGACGTCTCAGATGTAACGTAAAATGTCAGAGTTTTTCCACAATACCTGACGAGCATTTAATTTTTGGGCTTCCGTGGCGCAATGGTTAGCGCGTTCAGCTGTTAACCATTAGCTTGGTGGTTCGAGCCCACCCGGGAGCGGTGTTTTTGGATCTCAAATGTAACGTAAATAGCCAAAGTTTTTCAACAATACCTGACGACCATTTAATTTTTGGGCTTCCGTGGCGCAATGGTTAGCGCGTTCAGCTGTTAACCATTAGCTTGGTGGTTCGAGCCCACCCGGGAGCGGTGTTTTTGGATCTCAAATGTAACGTAAATAGCCAAAGTTTTTCCACAATACCTGACGACCATTTAATTTTTGGGCTTCCGTGGCGCAATGGTTAGCGCGTTCAGCTGTTAACCGAAAGGTTGGTGGTTCGAGCCCAAAAGAGAGGTTTTGTGGGGTCTCAGATGTAGCGTGAAAAGTCGTAACTTTTCCACAATACGTGACAACCATTTAATTTCTGAGCTTCCGTGGCGCAATAATTAGCGCGTCGAGCACTTAATCGAAAGGTTGGTTGTTCGAGCCCACCGGAAGAGGTGTTGTGGGGTCTCAGATGTAACGTAAAATGTCAGAGTTTTTCCACAATACCTGACGAACATTTAACTCTTGGACTTCCGTGGCGCAATGGTTAGCGCGTTCAGCTGTTAATCGAAGGGTTGGTGGTTCGAGCCCGCCCGGAAGAGGTGTTGTGGGGTCTCAGATGTAACGTAAAAAGTCAAAACTTTTCCACAATACGTGACAACCATTTAATTTCTGAGCTTCCGTGGCTCAATGGTTAGCGCGTTCGGCTGTCAATCGAAAGGTTGGTGGTTCGAGCCCATCCGGGAGCGGTGTTGTGAGGTCTCGGATGTGAAGTAAAAAGTCAAAGTTTTACCTCAATACCTGACGAAAATTTAATTTTTGGGCTTCCGTGGCGCAATGGTTAGCGCGTTCAGCTGTTAATCGAAAGGTTGGTGGTTCGAGCCCACCCGGGAGAGGTGTTGTGAGGTCTCAGATGTAGCGTAAAAAGTCAAACTTTTTCCATAATACGTGATAACCATTTATTTTCTGATCTTTCGTGGCTCAATGGTTAGCGCGTTCGGCTGTTAACCATTAGCTTGGTGGTTCGAGCCCACCCGGGAGCGGTGTTTTTGGATCTCAAATGTAACGTAAATAGCCAAAGTTTTTCCACAATACCTGACGACCATTTTTTTTGGGCGTCCGTGGCGCAATGGTTAGCGCGTTCGGCTGTTAACCGAAAGGTTGGTGGTTCGAGCCCATCCGGGAGTGGTGTTGTGAGGCCTCAGATGTGAAGTAAAAAGTCAAAGTTTTACCTCAATACCTGACGAAAATTTAATTTTTGGGCTTCAGTTGCGCAATGGTTAGCGCGTTCGGCTATTAACCAATAGGTTGGTGGTTCGAGCCCATCCGGGAGAAGTGTTGTGACGTCTCAGATGTAACGTAAAATGTCGGAGTTTTTCAACAATACCTGACGAACATTTAATTTTTGGGCTTCAGTGGCGCAATGGTCAGCGCGTTCAGCTGTTAACCGAAAGGTTGGTGGTTCGAGCCCAAAAGAGAGGTTTTGTGGGGTCTCAGATGTAGCGTGAAAATTCGTAACTTTTCCACAATACGTGACAACCATTTAATTTCTGAGCTTCCGTGGCTCAATGGTTAGCGCGTTCGGCTGTCAATCGAAAGGTTGGTGGTTCGAGCCCATCCGGGAGCGGTGTTGTGAGGTCTCGGATGTGAAGTAAAAAGTCAAAGTTTTACCTCAATACCTGACGAAAATTTAATTTTTGGGCTTCAGTGGCGCAATGGTCAGCGCGTTCAGCTGTTAACCGAAAGGTTGGTGGTTCGAGCCCTCCCGGGAGCGGTGTTGTGACGTCTCAGATGTAACGTAAAATGTCAGAGTTTTTCCACAATACCTGACGAGCATTTAATTTTTGGGCTTCCGTGGCGCAATGGCTAGCGCGTTCGGCTGTTAACCAAAAGGTTGGTGGTTCGAGCCCATCCGGGAGCGGTGTTGTGACGTCTCAGATGTTACGTAAAATGTCAGAGTTTTTCCACAATACCTGACGAACATTTAATTTTTGGCCTTCCGTGGCGCAATAATTAGCGCGTCGAGCACTTAATCGAAAGGTTGGTGGTTCGAGCCCACCGGAAGAGGTGTTGTGGGGTCTCAGATGTAACGTAAAATGTCAGAGTTTTTCCACAATACCTGACGAACATATAATTTTTGGGCTTCCGTGGCGCAATGGTTAGCGCGTTCGGCTGTCAATCGAAAGGTTGGTGGTTCAAGCCCATCCGGGAGCGGTGTTGTGAGGTCTCGGATGTGAAGTAAAAAGTCAAAGTTTTACCTCAATACCTGACGAAAATTTAATTTTTGGGCTTCAGTGGCGCAATGGTCAGCGCGTTCAGCTGTTAACCGAAAGGTTGGTGGTTCGAGCCCTCCCGGGAGCGGTGTTGTGACGTCTCAGATTTAACGTAAAATGTCAGAGTTTTTCCACAATACCTGACGAGCATTTAATTTTTGGGCTTCCGTGGCGCAATGGCTAGCGCGTTCGGCTGTTAACCAAAAGGTTGGTGGTTCGAGCCCATCCGGGAGCGGTGTTGTGACGTCTCAGATGTTACGTAAAATGTCAGAGTTTTTCCACAATACCTGACGAACATTTAATATTTGGCCTTCCGTGGCGCAATAATTAGCGCGTCGAGCACTTAATCGAAAGGTTGGTGGTTCGAGCCCACCGGAAGAGGTGTTGTGGGGTCTCAGATGTAACGTAAAATGTCAGAGTTTTTCCACAATACCTGACGAACATTTAATTTTTGGGCTTCCGTGGCGCAATGGTTAGCGCGTTCGGCTGTTAACCAATAGGTTGGTGGTTCGAGCCCACCCGGGAGCGGTGTTTTTGGATCTCAAATGTAACGTAAATAGCCAAAGTTTTTCCACAATACCTGACGACCATTTAATTTTTGGGCGTCCGTGGCGAATGGTTAGCGCGTTCGGCTGTTAACCGAAAGGTTGGTGGTTCGAGCCCATCCGGGAGCGGTGTTGTGAGGTCTCAGATGAGAAGTAAAAAGTCAAGGTTTTACCTCAATACCTGACGAAAATTTAATTTTTGGGCTTCAGTGGCGCAATGGTCAGCGCGTTCAGCTGTTAACCGAAAGGTTGGTGGTTCGAGCCCTCCCGGGAGCGGTGTTGTGACGTCTCAGATGTAACGTAAAATGTCAGAGTTTTTCCACAACACCAGACGAACATTTAACTTTTGGGCTTCCGTGGCGCAATGGTTAGCGCAATCAGCTGTTAATCGAAGGGTTGGTGGTTCGAGCCCGCCCGGAAGAGGTGTTGTGGGGTCTCAGATGTAACGTAAAATGTCAAAACTTTTCCACAATACGTGACAACCATTTATTTTCTGAGCTTCCGTGGCTCAATGGTTAGCGCGTTCGGCTGTCAATCGAAAGGTTGGTAGTTCGAGCCCATCCGGGAGCGGTGTTGTGAGGTCTCGGATGTGAAGTAAAAAGTCAAAGTTTTACCTCAATACCTGACGAAAATTTAATTTTTGGGCTTCAGTGGCGCAATGGTCAGCGCGTTCAGCTGTTGACCGAAAGGTTGGTGGTTCGAGCCCTCCCGGGAGCGGTGTTGTGACGTCTCAGATGTAACGTAAAATGTCAGAGTTTTTCCACAATACCTGACGAGCATTTAATTTTTGGGCTTCCGTGGCGCAATGGCTAGCGCGTTCGGCTGTTAACCGAAAGGTTGGTGGTTCGAGCCCATCCGGGAGCGGTGTTGTGACGTCTCAGATGTTACGTAAAATGTCAGAGTTTTTCCCCAATACCTGACGAACATTTAATTTTTGGCCTTCCGTGGCGCAATAATTAGCGCGTCGAGCACTTAATCGAAAGGTTGGTGGTTCGAGCCCACCGGAAGAGGTGTTGTGGGGTCTCAGATGTAACGTAAAATGTCAGAGTTTTTCCACAATACCTGACGAACATTTAATTTTTGGGCTTCCGTGGCGCAATGGTTAGCGCGTTCAGCTGTTAATCGAAAGGTTGGTGGTTCGAGCCCACCCGGAAGAGGTGATGTGGGGTCTCAGATGTAGCGTAAAAAGTCAAAACTTTTCCACAATACGTGACAACCATTTAATTTCTGAGCTTCCGTGGCTCAATGGTTAGCGCGTTCGGCTGTTAATCGAAAGGTTGGTGGTTCGAGCCCATCCGGGAGCGGTGTTGTGAGGTCTCGGATGTGAAGTAAAAAGTCAAAGTTTTACCTCAATACCTGACGAGCATTTATTTTTTGGGCTTCCGTGGCGCAATGGTTAGCGCGTTCAGCTGTTAATCGAAAGGTTGGTGGTTCGAGCCCACCCCGGAGAGGTGTTGTGAGGTCTCAGATGTAGCGTGAAAAGTCAAACTTTTTCCATAATACGTGATAACCATTTATTTTCTGATCTTTCGTGGCTCATTGGTTAGCGCGTTCGGCTGTTAACCATTAGCTTGGTGGTTCGAGCCCACCCGGGAGCGGTGTTTTTGGATCTCAAATGTAACGTAAATAGCCAAAGTTTTTCCACAATACCTGACGACCATTTAATTTTTGGGCTTCCGTGGCGCAATGGTTAGCGCGTTCAGCTGTTAACCGAAAGGTTGGTGGTTCGAGCCCTAAAGAGAGGTTTTGTGGGGTCTCAGATGTAGCGTGAAAAGTCGTAACTTTTCAACAAAACCTGACAACCATTTAATTTCTGAGCTTCCGTGGCTCAATGGTTAGCGCGTTCGGCTGTCAATCGAAAGGTTGGTGGTTCGAGCCCATCCGGGAGCGGTGTTGTGAGGTCTCGGATGTGAAGTAAAAAGTCAAAGTTTTACCTCAATACCTGACGAAAATTTAATTTTTGGGCTTCAGTGGCGCAATGGTCAGCACGTTCAGCTGTTAACAGAAAGGTTGGTGGTTCGAGCCCACCCGGGAGAGGTGTTGTGAGGTCTCAGATGTAGCGTGAAAAGTCAAACTTTTTCCATAATACGTCATAACCATTTATTTTCTGATCTTTCGTGGCTCAATGGTTAGCGCGTTCGGCTGTTAACCATTAGCTTGGTGGTTCGAGCCCACCCGGGAGCGGTGTTTTTGGATCTCAAATGTAACGTAAATAGCCAAAGTTTTTCCACAATACCTGACGACCATTTAATTTTTGGGCTTCCGTGGCGCAATGGTTAGCGCGTTCAGCTGTTAATCGAAAGGTTGGTGGTTCGAGCCCAAAAGAGAGGTTTTGTGGGGTCTCAGATGTAGCGTGAAAAGTCGTAACTTTTCCACAATACGTGACAACCATTTAATTTCTGAGCTTCCGTGGCGCAATAATTAGCGCGTCGAGCACTTAATCGAAAGGTTGGTGGTTCGAGCCCACCCGGAAGAGGTGTTGTGGGGTCTCAGATGTAGCGTTAAAAGAGTTTGTTGAATGAATATCGTTACATTTGCTTGAATTAACGCAAAAATTACAAAAATAATGGTTTCAGTGGTTATATTTGAAAACAGTGAACAAATACTCAAAATGTTTTTCTTAGGCCGAGTTACGTCGATTTTGAAAATGTTATTAAAAATCGAGGTACATTTTTATTTATTGTTCAATCGAGATGAAATCACTTTCAATGAGTGTTTTATAGGGAATTAAGCTGAATTCGGTCAAAAATTTCTCCAGAAAAAATGCATTCAAAAAAGTACCGAAAAAATCGCATGTTTTTTATCTTCAAGATACAAAATCCGTGACAACGATTTCTTATTTAAAATTGAATTTTAACAGTTTGTTGAATGAATATCGTTACATTTGCTTGCATTAAAGCAAAAAGTATAAAAATAATGGTTTCAGTGGTTATTTTTGAAAATAGTGAAGAAATACTCAAAATATGCTTCTTTGGCCGTGAAAAGTCGATTTTGAAAATGTTATTAAAAATCGAGGTACATTTTTATTTATTGTTCAATCGAGATGAAATCACTTTTAATGAGTGTTTTATAGGGAAATAAGCTGAATTCGGTCAAAAATTTCTCCAGAAAAAAATGCATTCAAAAAAGTACCGAAAAAATCGCATGTTTTTCTTCTTCAAGATACAAAATCCGTGACAACGATTTCTTATTGAAAAATTTAATTTTAACAGTTTTTTGATTGAATATCGTTACATTTGCTTGAAATAAAGCAAAAAGTATAAAAATAATTGTTTCAGTGAACATATTTGAAAATAGTGAAGAAATACTCAAAGTAAGCTTCTTTGGCCGTGAAACGTCGATTTTGAAAATGTTATTAAAAATCAAGGTAAATTTTTAATTATTGTTCAATCGAGATGAAATCACTTTCAATGAGTGTTTTATAGGGAATTAAGCTGAATTCGGTCAAACATTTCTCCAGAAAAAAATGCATTCAAAAGTGTACCGAAAAAATCGCATGTTTTTTTTCTTCAAGATACAAAATCCGTGACAACGATTTCTTATTGAAATTTGAATTTTAACAGTTTGTTGAATGAATATCGTTACATTTGCTTGAATTAACGCAAAAATTACAAAAATAATGGTTTCAGTGGTTATATTTGAAAACAGTGAACAAATACTCAAAATGTTTTTCTTAGGCCGAGTTACGTCGATTTTGAAAATGTTATTAAAAATCGAGGTACATTTTTATTTATTGTTCAATCGAGATGAAATCACTTTTAATGAGTGTTTTATAGGGAATTAAGCTGAATTCGGTCAAAAATTTCTCCAGAAAAAAATTCATTCAAAAAAGTACCGAAAAAATCGCAGGTTTTTCTTCTTCAAGACACAAAATCCGTGAATACGATTTCTTATTGAAAATTGAATTTTAACAGTTTTTTGAATGAATATCGTTACATTTGCTTGAATTAAAGCAAAAAGTATAAAAATAATGGTTTCAGTGGTTATTTTTGAAAATAGTGAAGAAATACTCAAAATATGCTTCTTTGGCCGTGAAACGTCGATTTTGAAAATGTTATTAAAAATCAAGGTAAATTTTTAATTATTGTACAATCGAGATGAAATCACTTTCAATGAGTGTTTTATAGGGAATTAAGCTGAATTCGGTCAATCATTTCTCCAGAAAAAAATGCATTCAAAAGTGTACCGAAAAAATCGCATGTTTTTTTTCTTCAAGATACAAAATCCGTGACAACGATTTCTTATTGAAATTTGAATTTTAACAGTTTGTTGAATGAATATCGTTACATTTGCTTGAATTAACGCAAAAATTACAAAAATAATGGTTTCAGTGGTTATATTTGAAAACAGTGAACAAATACTCAAAATGTTTTTCTTAGGCCGAGTTACGTCGATTTTGAAAATGTTATTAAAAATCGAGGTACATTTTTATTTATTGTTCAATCGAGATGAAATCACTTTTAATGAGTGTTTTATAGGGAATTAAGCTGAATTCGGTCAAAAATTTCTCCAGAAAAAAATGCATTCAAAAAAGTACCGAAAAAATCGCATGTTTTTCTTCTTCAAGATACAAAATCCGTGACAACGATTTCTTATTGAAAAATTTAATTTTAACAGTTTTTTGATTGAATATCGTTACATTTGCTTGAAATAAAGCAAAAAGTATAAAAATAATTGTTTCAGTGAACATATTTGAAAATAGTGAAGAAATACTCAAAGTAAGCTTCTTTGGCCGTGAAACGTCGATTTTGAAAATGTTATTAAAAATCGAGGTACATTTTTAATTATTGGTCAATCGAGATGAAATCACTTTTAATGAGTGTTTTATAGGGAATTAAGCTGAATTCGGTCAAAAATTTCTCCAGAAAAAAATTCATTCAAAAAAGTACCGAAAAAAATCGCATGTTTTTCTTCTTCAAGATACAAAATCCGTGACAACGATTTCTTATTGAAAATTGAATTTTAACTTTTTTTGAATGAATATCGTTACATTTGCTTGAATTAAAGCAAAAAGTATAAAAATAATGGTTTCAGTGGTTATTTTTGAAAATAGTGAAGAAATACTCAAAATATGCTTCTTTGGCCGTGAAACGTCGATTTTGAAAATGTTATTAAAATTCGAGGTAAATTTTTAATTATTGTTCAATCGAGATGAAATCACTTTCAATGAGTGTTTTATAGGCAATTAAGCTGAATTCAGTCAAACATTTCTCCAGAAAAAAATGCATTCAAAAGTGTACCGAAAAAATCGCATGTTTTTTTTCTTCAAGATACAAAATCCGTGACAACGATTTCTTATTTAAAATTGAATTTTAAGAGTTTGTTGAATGAATATCGTTACATTTGCTTGAATTAACGCAAAAATTACAAAAATAATGGTTTCAGTGGTTATATTTGAAAACAGTGAACAAATACTCAAAATGTTTTTCTTAGGCCGAGTTACGTCGATTTTGAAAATGTTATTAAAAATCGAGGTACATTTTTATTTATTGTTCAATCGAGATGAAATCACTTTCAATGAGTGTTTTATAGGGAATTAAGCTGAATTCGGTCAAAAATTTCTCCAGAAAAAATGCATTCAAAAAAGTACCGAAAAAATCGCATGTTTTTTATCTTCAAGATACAAAATCCGTGACAACGATTTCTTATTTAAAATTGAATTTTAACAGTTTGTTGAATGAATATCGTTACATTTGCTTGCATTAAAGCAAAAAGTGTAAAAATAATGGTTTCAGTGGTTATTTTTGAAAATAGTGAAGAAATACTCAAAATATGCTTCTTTGGCCGTGAAAAGTCGATTTTGAAAATGTTATTAAAAATCGAGGTACATTTTTATTTATTGTTCAATCGAGATGAAATCACTTTTATTGAGTGTTTTATAGGGAATTAAGCTGAATTCGGTCAAAAATTTCTCCTGAAAAAAATGCATTCAAAAAAGTACCGAAAAAATCGCATGTTTTTCTTCTTCAAGATACAAAATCCGTGACAACGATTTCTTATTGAAAAATTTAATTTTAACAGTTTTTTGATTGAATATCGTTACATTTGCTTGAATTAAAGCAAAAAGTATAAAAATAATGGTTTCAGTGAACATATTTGAAAATAGTGAAGAAATACTCAAAGTAAGCTTCTTTGGCCGTGAAACGTCGATTTTGAAAATGTTATTAAAAATCGAGGTAAATTTTTAATTATTGTTCAATCGAGATGAAATCACTTTCAATGAGTGTTTTATAGGGAATTAAGCTGAATTCGGTCAAACATTTCTCCAGAAAAAAATGCATTCAAAAGTGTACCGAAAAAATCGCATGTTTTTTTTCTTCAAGATACAAAATCCGTGACAACGATTTCTTATTGAAATTTGAATTTTAACAGTTTGTTGAATGAATATCGTTACATTTGCTTGAATTAACGCAAAAATTACAAAAATAATGGTTTCAGTGGTTATATTTGAAAACAGTGAACAAATACTCAAAATGTTTTTCTTAGGCCGAGTTACGTCGATTTTGAAAATGTTATTAAAAATCGAGGTACATTTTTATTTATTGTTCAATCGAGATGAAATCACTTTTAATGAGTGTTTTATAGGGAATTAAGCTGAATTCGGTCAAAAATTTCTCCAGAAAAAAATTCATTCAAAAAAGTACCGAAAAAATCGCAGGTTTTTCTTCTTCAAGACACAAAATCCGTGAATACGATTTCTTATTGAAAATTGAATTTTAACAGTTTTTTGAATGAATATCGTTACATTTGCTTGAATTAAAGCAAAAAGTATAAAAATAATGGTTTCAGTGGTTATTTTTGAAAATAGTGAAGAAATACTCAAAATATGCTTCTTTGGCCGTGAAACGTCGATTTTGAAAATGTTATTAAAAATCGAGGTAAATTTTTAATTATTGTTCAATCGAGATGAAATCACTTTCAATGAGTGTTTTATAGGGAATTAAGCTGAATTCGGTCAAACATTTCTCCAGAAAAAAATGCATTCAAAAGTGTACCGAAAAAATCGCATGTTTTTTTTCTTCAAGATACAAAATCCGTGACAACGATTTCTTATTGAAATTTGAATTTTAACAGTTTGTTGAATGAATATCGTTACATTTGCTTGAATTAACGCAAAAATTACAAAAATAATGGTTTCAGTGGTTATATTTGAAAACAGTGAACAAATACTCAAAATGTTTTTCTTAGGCCGAGTTACGTCGATTTTGAAAATGTTATTAAAAATCGAGGTACATTTTTATTTATTGTTCAATCGAGATGAAATCACTTTTAATGAGTGTTTTATAGGGAATTAAGCTGAATTCGGTCAAAAATTTCTCCAGAAAAAAATTCATTCAAAAAAGTACCGAAAAAATCGCAGGTTTTTCTTCTTCAAGACACAAAATCCGTGAATACGATTTCTTATTGAAAATTGAATTTTAACAGTTTTTTGAATGAATATCGTTACATTTGCTTGAATTAAAGCAAAAAGTATAAAAATAATGGTTTCAGTGGTTATTTTTGAAAATAGTGAAGAAATACTCAAAATATGCTTCTTTGGCCGTGAAACGTCGATTTTGAAAATGTTATTAAAAATCAAGGTAAATTTTTAATTATTGTACAATCGAGATGAAATCACTTTCAATGAGTGTTTTATAGGGAATTAAGCTGAATTCGGTCAATCATTTCTCCAGAAAAAAATGCATTCAAAAGTGTACCGAAAAAATCGCATGTTTTTTTTCTTCAAGATACAAAATCCGTGACAACGATTTCTTATTGAAATTTGAATTTTAACAGTTTGTTGAATGAATATCGTTACATTTGCTTGAATTAACGCAAAAATTACAAAAATAATGGTTTCAGTGGTTATATTTGAAAACAGTGAACAAATACTCAAAATGTTTTTCTTAGGCCGAGTTACGTCGATTTTGAAAATGTTATTAAAAATCGAGGTACATTTTTATTTATTGTTCAATCGAGATGAAATCACTTTTAATGAGTGTTTTATAGGGAATTAAGCTGAATTCGGTCAAAAATTTCTCCAGAAAAAAATGCATTCAAAAAAGTACCGAAAAAATCGCATGTTTTTCTTCTTCAAGATACAAAATCCGTGACAACGATTTCTTATTGAAAAATTTAATTTTAACAGTTTTTTGATTGAATATCGTTACATTTGCTTGAATTAAAGCAAAAAGTATAAAAATAATGGTTTCAGTGAACATATTTGAAAATAGTGAAGAAATACTCAAAGTAAGCTTCTTTGGCCGTGAAACGTCGATTTTGAAAATGTTATTAAAAATCGAGGTAAATTTTTAATTATTGTTCAATCGAGATGAAATCACTTTCAATGAGTGTTTTATAGGGAATTAAGCTGAATTCGGTCAAACATTTCTCCAGAAAAAAATGCATTCAAAAGTGTACCGAAAAAATCGCATGTTTTTTTTCTTCAAGATACAAAATCCGTGACAACGATTTCTTATTGAAAATTGAATTTTAACAGTTTTTTGAATGAATATCGTTACATTGCTTGAATTAAAGCAAAAAGTATAAAAATAATGGTTTCAATGAATATATTTGAAAATAGTGAAGAAATACTCAAAGTATGCTTCTTTGGCCGTGAAACGTCGATTTTGAAAATGTTATTAAAAATCGAGGAAAATTTTTAATTATTGTTCAATTGAGATGAAATCACTTTCAATGAGTGTTTTATAGGCAATTAAGCTGAATTCAGTCAAACATTTCTCCAGAAAAAAATGCATTCAAAAGTGTACCGAAAAAATCGCATGTTTTTTTTCTTCAAGATACAAAATCCGTGACAACGATTTCTTATTTAAAATTGAATTTTAAGAGTTTGTTGAATGAATATCGTTACATTTGCTTGAATTAACGCAAAAATTACAAAAATAATGGTTTCAGTGGTTATATTTGAAAACAGTGAACAAATACTCAAAATGTTTTTCTTAGGCCGAGTTACGTCGATTTTGAAAATGTTATTAAAAATCGAGGTACATTTTTATTTATTGTTCAATCGAGATGAAATCACTTTCAATGAGTGTTTTATAGGGAATTAAGCTGAATTCGGTCAAAAATTTCTCCAGAAAAAATGCATTCAAAAAAGTACCGAAAAAATCGCATGTTTTTTATCTTCAAGATACAAAATCCGTGACAACGATTTCTTATTTAAAATTGAATTTTAACAGTTTGTTGAATGAATATCGTTACATTTGCTTGCATTAAAGCAAAAAGTATAAAAATAATGGTTTCAGTGGTTATTTTTGAAAATAGTGAAGAAATACTCAAAATATGCTTCTTTGGCCGTGAAAAGTCGATTTTGAAAATGTTATTAAAAATCGAGGTACATTTTTATTTATTGTTCAATCGAGATGAAATCACTTTTATTGAGTGTTTTATAGGGAATTAAGCTGAATTCGGTCAAAAATTTCTCCTGAAAAAAATGCATTCAAAAAAGTACCGAAAAAATCGCATGTTTTTCTTCTTCAAGATACAAAATCCGTGACAACGATTTCTTATTGAAAAATTTAATTTTAACAGTTTTTTGATTGAATATCGTTACATTTGCTTGAATTAAAGCAAAAAGTATAAAAATAATGGTTTCAGTGAACATATTTGAAAATAGTGAAGAAATACTCAAAGTAAGCTTCTTTGGCCGTGAAACGTCGATTTTGAAAATGTTATTAAAAATCGAGGTAAATTTTTAATTATTGTTCAATCGAGATGAAATCACTTTCAATGAGTGTTTTATAGGGAATTAAGCTGAATTCGGTCAAAAATTTCTCCAGAAAAAATGCATTCAAAAAAGTACCGAAAAAATCGCATGTTTTTTATCTTCAAGATACAAAATCCGTGACAACGATTTCTTATTTAAAATTGAATTTTAACAGTTTGTTGAATGAATATCGTTACATTTGCTTGCATTAAAGCAAAAAGTATAAAAATAATGGTTTCAGTGGTTATTTTTGAAAATAGTGAAGAAATACTCAAAATATGCTTCTTTGGCCGTGAAAAGTCGATTTTGAAAATGTTATTAAAAATCGAGGTACATTTTTATTTATTGTTCAATCGAGATGAAATCACTTTTAATGAGTGTTTTATAGGGAATTAAGCTGAATTCGGTCAAAAATTTCTCCAGAAAAAAATGCATTCAAAAAAGTACCGAAAAAATCGCATGTTTTTCTTCTTCAAGATACAAAATCCGTGACAACGATTTCTTATTGAAAAATTTAATTTTAACAGTTTTTTGATTGAATATCGTTACATTTGCTTGAAATAAAGCAAAAAGTATAAAAATAATTGTTTCAGTGAACATATTTGAAAATAGTGAAGAAATACTCAAAGTAAGCTTCTTTGGCCGTGAAACGTCGATTTTGAAAATGTTATTAAAAATCAAGGTAAATTTTTAATTATTGTTCAATCGAGATGAAATCACTTTCAATGAGTGTTTTATTGGGAATTAAGCTGAATTCGGTCAAACATTTCTCCAGAAAAAAATGCATTCAAAAGTGTACCGAAAAAATCGCATGTTTTTTTTCTTCAAGATACAAAATCCGTGACAACGATTTCTTATTGAAATTTGAATTTTAACAGTTTGTTGAATGAATATCGTTACATTTGCTTGAATTAACGCAAAAATTACAAAAATAATGGTTTCAGTGGTTATATTTGAAAACAGTGAACAAATACTCAAAATGTTTTTCTTAGGCCGAGTTACGTCGATTTTGAAAATGTTATTAAAAATCGAGGTACATTTTTATTTATTGTTCAATCGAGATGAAATCACTTTTAATGAGTGTTTTATAGGGAATTAAGCTGAATTCGGTCAAAAATTTCTCCAGAAAAAAATTCATTCAAAAAAGTACCGAAAAAATCGCAGGTTTTTCTTCTTCAAGACACAAAATCCGTGAATACGATTTCTTATTGAAAATTGAATTTTAACAGTTTTTTGAATGAATATCGTTACATTTGCTTGAATTAAAGCAAAAAGTATAAAAATAATGGTTTCAGTGGTTATTTTTGAAAATAGTGAAGAAATACTCAAAATATGCTTCTTTGGCCGTGAAACGTCGATTTTGAAAATGTTATTAAAAATCAAGGTAAATTTTTAATTATTGTTCAATCGAGATGAAATCACTTTCAATGAGTGTTTTATAGGGAATTAAGCTGAATTCGGTCAATCATTTCTCCAGAAAAAAATGCATTCAAAAGTGTACCGAAAAAATCGCATGTTTTTTTTCTTCAAGATACAAAATCCGTGACAACGATTTCTTATTGAAATTTGAATTTTAACAGTTTGTTGAATGAATATCGTTACATTTGCTTGAATTAACGCAAAAATTACAAAAATAATGGTTTCAGTGGTTATATTTGAAAACAGTGAACAAATACTCAAAATGTTTTTCTTAGGCCGAGTTACGTCGATTTTGAAAATGTTATTAAAAATCGAGGTACATTTTTATTTATTGTTCAATCGAGATGAAATCACTTTTAATGAGTGTTTTATAGGGAATTAAGCTGAATTCGGTCAAAAATTTCTCCAGAAAAAAATTCATTCAAAAAAGTACCGAAAAAATCGCAGGTTTTTCTTCTTCAAGACACAAAATCCGTGAATACGATTTCTTATTGAAAATTGAATTTTAACAGTTTTTTGAATGAATATCGTTACATTTGCTTGAATTAAAGCAAAAAGTATAAAAATAATGGTTTCAGTGGTTATTTTTGAAAATAGTGAAGAAATACTCAAAATATGCTTCTTTGGCCGTGAAACGTCGATTTTGAAAATGTTATTAAAAATCAAGGTAAATTTTTAATTATTGTACAATCGAGATGAAATCACTTTCAATGAGTGTTTTATAGGGAATTAAGCTGAATTCGGTCAATCATTTCTCCAGAAAAAAATGCATTCAAAAGTGTACCGAAAAAATCGCATGTTTTTTTTCTTCAAGATACAAAATCCGTGACAACGATTTCTTATTGAAATTTGAATTTTAACAGTTTGTTGAATGAATATCGTTACATTTGCTTGAATTAACGCAAAAATTACAAAAATAATGGTTTCAGTGGTTATATTTGAAAACAGTGAACAAATACTCAAAATGTTTTTCTTAGGCCGAGTTACGTCGATTTTGAAAATGTTATTAAAAATCGAGGTACATTTTTATTTATTGTTCAATCGAGATGAAATCACTTTTAATGAGTGTTTTATAGGGAATTAAGCTGAATTCGGTCAAAAATTTCTCCAGAAAAAAATGCATTCAAAAAAGTACCGAAAAAATCGCATGTTTTTCTTCTTCAAGATACAAAATCCGTGACAACGATTTCTTATTGAAAAATTTAATTTTAACAGTTTTTTGATTGAATATCGTTACATTTGCTTGAAATAAAGCAAAAAGTATAAAAATAATTGTTTCAGTGAACATATTTGAAAATAGTGAAGAAATACTCAAAGTAAGCTTCTTTGGCCGTGAAACGTCGATTTTGAAAATGTTATTAAAAATCGAGGTACATTTTTCTTTATTGTTCAATCGAGATAAAATCACTTTCAATGAGTGTTTTATAGGGAATTAAGCTGAATTCGGTCAAAAATTTCTCCAGAAAAAAATTCATTCAAAAAAGTACCGAAAAAATCGCAGGTTTTTCTTCTTCTAGAGACAAAATCCGTGAATACGATTTCTTATTGAAAATTGAATTTTAACAGTTTTTTGAATGAATATCGTTACATTGCTTGAATTAAAGCAAAAAGTATAAAAATAATGGTTTCAATGAATATATTTGAAAATAGTGAAGAAATACTCAAAGTATGCTTCTTTGGCCGTGAAACGTCGATTTTGAAAATGTTATTAAAAATCGAGGTAAATTTTTAATTATTGTTCAATTGAGATGAAATCACTTTCAATGAGTGTTTTATAGGCAATTAAGCTGAATTCAGTCAAACATTTCTCCAGAAAAAAATGCATTCAAAAGTGTACCGAAAAAATCGCATGTTTTTTTTCTTCAAGATACAAAATCCGTGACAACGATTTCTTATTTAAAATTGAATTTTAAGAGTTTGTTGAATGAATATCGTTACATTTGCTTGAATTAACGCAAAAATTACAAAAATAATGGTTTCAGTGGTTATATTTGAAAACAGTGAACAAATACTCAAAATGTTTTTCTTAGGCCGAGTTACGTCGATTTTGAAAATGTTATTAAAAATCGAGGTACATTTTTATTTATTGTTCAATCGAGATGAAATCACTTTCAATGAGTGTTTTATAGGGAATTAAGCTGAATTCGGTCAAAAATTTCTCCAGAAAAAATGCATTCAAAAAAGTACCGAAAAAATCGCATGTTTTTTATCTTCAAGATACAAAATCCGTGACAACGATTTCTTATTTAAAATTGAATTTTAACAGTTTGTTGAATGAATATCGTTACATTTGCTTGCATTAAAGCAAAAAGTGTAAAAATAATGGTTTCAGTGGTTATTTTTGAAAATAGTGAAGAAATACTCAAAATATGCTTCTTTGGCCGTGAAAAGTCGATTTTGAAAATGTTATTAAAAATCGAGGTACATTTTTATTTATTGTTCAATCGAGATGAAATCACTTTTATTGAGTGTTTTATAGGGAATTAAGCTGAATTCGGTCAAAAATTTCTCCTGAAAAAAATGCATTCAAAAAAGTACCGAAAAAATCGCATGTTTTTCTTCTTCAAGATACAAAATCCGTGACAACGATTTCTTATTGAAAAATTTAATTTTAACAGTTTTTTGATTGAATATCGTTACATTTGCTTGAATTAAAGCAAAAAGTATAAAAATAATGGTTTCAGTGAACATATTTGAAAATAGTGAAGAAATACTCAAAGTAAGCTTCTTTGGCCGTGAAACGTCGATTTTGAAAATGTTATTAAAAATCGAGGTAAATTTTTAATTATTGTTCAATCGAGATGAAATCACTTTCAATGAGTGTTTTATAGGGAATTAAGCTGAATTCGGTCAAACATTTCTCCAGAAAAAAATGCATTCAAAAGTGTACCGAAAAAATCGCATGTTTTTTTTCTTCAAGATACAAAATCCGTGACAACGATTTCTTATTGAAAATTGAATTTTAACAGTTTTTTGAATGAATATCGTTACATTGCTTGAATTAAAGCAAAAAGTATAAAAATAATGGTTTCAATGAATATATTTGAAAATAGTGAAGAAATACTCAAAGTATGCTTCTTTGGCCGTGAAACGTCGATTTTGAAAATGTTATTAAAAATCGAGGAAAATTTTTAATTATTGTTCAATTGAGATGAAATCACTTTCAATGAGTGTTTTATAGGCAATTAAGCTGAATTCAGTCAAACATTTCTCCAGAAAAAAATGCATTCAAAAGTGTACCGAAAAAATCGCATGTTTTTTTTCTTCAAGATACAAAATCCGTGACAACGATTTCTTATTTAAAATTGAATTTTAAGAGTTTGTTGAATGAATATCGTTACATTTGCTTGAATTAACGCAAAAATTACAAAAATAATGGTTTCAGTGGTTATATTTGAAAACAGTGAACAAATACTCAAAATGTTTTTCTTAGGCCGAGTTACGTCGATTTTGAAAATGTTATTAAAAATCGAGGTACATTTTTATTTATTGTTCAATCGAGATGAAATCACTTTCAATGAGTGTTTTATAGGGAATTAAGCTGAATTCGGTCAAAAATTTCTCCAGAAAAAATGCATTCAAAAAAGTACCGAAAAAATCGCATGTTTTTTATCTTCAAGATACAAAATCCGTGACAACGATTTCTTATTTAAAATTGAATTTTAACAGTTTGTTGAATGAATATCGTTACATTTGCTTGCATTAAAGCAAAAAGTATAAAAATAATGGTTTCAGTGGTTATTTTTGAAAATAGTGAAGAAATACTCAAAATATGCTTCTTTGGCCGTGAAAAGTCGATTTTGAAAATGTTATTAAAAATCGAGGTACATTTTTATTTATTGTTCAATCGAGATGAAATCACTTTTATTGAGTGTTTTATAGGGAATTAAGCTGAATTCGGTCAAAAATTTCTCCTGAAAAAAATGCATTCAAAAAAGTACCGAAAAAATCGCATGTTTTTCTTCTTCAAGATACAAAATCCGTGACAACGATTTCTTATTGAAAAATTTAATTTTAACAGTTTTTTGATTGAATATCGTTACATTTGCTTGAATTAAAGCAAAAAGTATAAAAATAATGGTTTCAGTGAACATATTTGAAAATAGTGAAGAAATACTCAAAGTAAGCTTCTTTGGCCGTGAAACGTCGATTTTGAAAATGTTATTAAAAATCGAGGTAAATTTTTAATTATTGTTCAATCGAGATGAAATCACTTTCAATGAGTGTTTTATAGGGAATTAAGCTGAATTCGGTCAAACATTTCTCCAGAAAAAAATGCATTCAAAAGTGTACCGAAAAAATCGCATGTTTTTTTTCTTCAAGATACAAAATCCGTGACAACGATTTCTTATTTAAAATTGAATTTTAACAGTTTGTTGAATGAATATCGTTACATTTGCTTGAATTAACGCAAAAATTACAAAAATTATGGTTTCAGTGGTTATATTTGAAAACAGTGAACAAATACTCAAAATGTTTTTCTTAGGCCGAGTTACGTCGATTTTGAAAATGTTATTAAAAATCGAGGTACATTTTTATTTATTGTTCAATCGAGATGAAATCACTTTCAATGAGTGTTTTATAGGGAATTAAGCTGAATTCGGCCAAAAATTTCTCCAGAAAAAAATTCATTCAAAAAAGTACCGAAAAAATCGCAGGTTTTTTATCTTCAAGATACAAAATCCGTGACAACGATTTCTTATTTAAAATTGAATTTTAACAGTTTGTTGAATGAATATCGTTACATTTGCTTGCATTAAAGCAAAAAGTATAAAAATAATGGTTTCAGTGGTTATTTTTGAAAATAGTGAAGAAATACTCAAAATATGCTTCTTTGGCCGTGAAAAGTCGATTTTGAAAATGTTATTAAAAATCGAGGTACATTTTTATTTATTGTTCAATCGAGATGAAATCACTTTTATTGAGTGTTTTATAGGGAATTAAGCTGAATTCGGTCAAAAATTTCTCCTGAAAAAAATGCATTCAAAAAAGTACCGAAAAAATCGCATGTTTTTCTTCTTCAAGATACAAAATCCGTGAAAACGATTTCTTATTGAAAAATTTAATTTTAACAGTTTTTTGATTGAATATCGTTACATTTGCTTGAATTAAAGCAAAAAGTATAAAAATAATGGTTTCAGTGAACATATTTGAAAATAGTGAAGAAATACTCAAAGTAAGCTTCTTTGGCCGTGAAACGTCGATTTTGAAAATGTTATTAAAAATCGAGGTAAATTTTTAATTATTGTTCAATCGAGATGAAATCACTTTCAATGAGTGTTTTATAGGGAATTAAGCTGAATTCGGTCAAACATTTCTCCAGAAAAAAATGCATTCAAAAGTGTACCGAAAAAATCGCATGTTTTTTTTCTTCAAGATACAAAATCCGTGACAACGATTTCTTATTTAAAATTGAATTTTAACAGTTTGTTGAATGAATATCGTTACATTTGCTTGAATTAACGCAAAAATTACAAAAATTATGGTTTCAGTGGTTATATTTGAAAACAGTGAACAAATACTCAAAATGTTTTTCTTAGGCCGAGTTACGTCGATTTTGAAAATGTTATTAAAAATCGAGGTACATTTTTATTTATTGTTCAATCGAGATGAAATCACTTTCAATGAGTGTTTTATAGGGAATTAAGCTGAATTCGGCCAAAAATTTCTCCAGAAAAAAATTCATTCAAAAAAGTACCGAAAAAATCGCAGGTTTTTTATCTTCAAGATACAAAATCCGTGACAACGATTTCTTATTTAAAATTGAATTTTAACAGTTTGTTGAATGAATATCGTTACATTTGCTTGCATTAAAGCAAAAAGTATAAAAATAATGGTTTCAGTGGTTATTTTTGAAAATAGTGAAGAAATACTCAAAATATGCTTCTTTGGCCGTGAAAAGTCGATTTTGAAAATGTTATTAAAAATCGAGGTACATTTTTATTTATTGTTCAATCGAGATGAAATCACTTTTATTGAGTGTTTTATAGGGAATTAAGCTGAATTCGGTCAAAAATTTCTCCTGAAAAAAATGCATTCAAAAAAGTACCGAAAAAATCGCATGTTTTTCTTCTTCAAGATACAAAATCCGTGACAACGATTTCTTATTGAAAAATTTAATTTTAACAGTTTTTTGATTGAATATCGTTACATTTGCTTGAATTAAAGCAAAAAGTATAAAAATAATGGTTTCAGTGAACATATTTGAAAATAGTGAAGAAATACTCAAAGTAAGCTTCTTTGGCCGTGAAACGTCGATTTTGAAAATGTTATTAAAAATCGAGGTAAATTTTTAATTATTGTTCAATCGAGATGAAATCACTTTCAATGAGTGTTTTATAGGGAATTAAGCTGAATTCGGTCAAACATTTCTCCAGAAAAAAATGCATTCAAAAGTGTACCGAAAAAATCGCATGTTTTTTTTCTTCAAGATACAAAATCCGTGACAACGATTTCTTATTTAAAATTGAATTTAACAGTTTGTTGATTGAATATCGTTACATTTGCTTGAATTAACGCAAAAATTACAAAAATTATGGTTTCAGTGGTTATATTTGAAAACAGTGAACAAATACTCAAAATGTTTTTCTTAGGCCGAGTTACGTCGATTTTGAAAATGTTATTAAAAATCGAGGTACATTTTTATTTATTGTTCAATCGAGATGAAATCACTTTCAATGAGTGTTTTATAGGGAATTAAGCAGAATTCGGCCAAAAATTTCTCCAGAAAAAAATTCATTCAAAAAAGTACCGAAAAAATCGCAGGTTTTTTATCTTCAAGATACAAAATCCGTGACAACGATTTCTTATTTAAAATAGAATTTTAACAGTTTGTTGAATGAATATCGTTACATTTGCTTGCATTAAAGCAAAAAGTATAAAAATAATGGTTTCAGTGGTTATTTTTGAAAATAGAGAAGAAATACTCAAAATGTTTTTCTTAGGCCGAGTTACGTCGATTTTGAAAATGTTATTAAAAATCGAGGTACATTTTTATTTATTGTTCAATCGAGATGAAATCACTTTCAATGAGTGTTTTATAGGGAATTAAGCTGAATTCGGGCAAAAATTTCTCCAGAAAAAATGCATTCAAAAAAGTACCGAAAAAATCGCATGTTTTTCTTCTTCAAGATACAAAATCCGTGACAACGATTTCTTATTGAAAAATTGAATTTTAACAGTTTTTTGAATGAATATCGTTACATTTGCTTGAATTAAAGCAAAAAGTATAAAAATAATGGTTTCAGTGAATATATTTGTAAATAGTGAACAAATACTCAAAATGTTTTTCTTAGGCCGAGTTACGTCGATTTTGAAAATGTTATTAAAAATCAAGGTGCATTTTTATTTATTGTTCAATCGAGATGAAATCACTTTTATTGAGTGTTTTATAGGGAATTAAGCTGAATTCGGTCAAAAATTTCTCCAGAAAAAAATTCATTCAAAAAAGTACCGAAAAAATCGCAGGTTTTTCTTCTTCTAGACACAAAATCCGTGAATACGATTTCTTATTGAAAATTGAATTTTAACAGTTTTTTGAATGAATATCGTTACATTGCTTGAATTAAAGCAAAAAGTATAAAAATAATGGTTTCAATGAATATATTTGAAAATAGTGAAGAAATACTCAAAGTATGCTTCTTTGGCCGTGAAACGTCGATTTTGAAAATGTTATTAAAAATCGAGGTAAATTTTTAATTATTGTTCAATCGAGATGAAATCACTTTCAATGAGTGTTTTATAGGGAATTAAGCTGAATTCGGTCAAACATTTCTCCAGAAAAAAATGCATTCAAAAGTGTACCGAAAAAATCGCATGTTTTTTTTCTTCAAGATACAAAATCCGTGACAACGATTTCTTATTTAAAATTGAATTTTAAGAGTTTGTTGAATGAATATCGTTACATTTGCTTGAATTAACGCAAAAATTACAAAAATTATGGTTTCAGTGGTTATATTTGAAAACAGTGAACAAATACTCAAAATGTTTTTCTTAGGCCGAGTTACGTCGATTTTGAAAATGTTATTAAAAATCGAGGTACATTTTTCTTTATTGTTCAATCGAGATAAAATCACTTTCAATGAGTGTTTTATAGGGAATTAAGCTGAATTCGGTCAAACATTTCTCCAGAAAAAATGCATTCAAAAAAGTACCGAAAAAATCGCATGTTTTTTTTCTTCAAGATACAAAATCCGTGACAACGATTTCTTATTTAAAATTGAATTTTAAGAGTTTGTTGAATGAATATCGTTACATTTGCTTGAATTAACGCAAAAATTACAAAAATTATGGTTTCAGTGGTTATATTTGAAAACAGTGAACAAATACTCATAATGTTTTTCTTAGGCCGAGTTACGTCGATTTTGAAAATGTTATTAAAAATCGAGGTACATTTTTCTTTATTGTTCAATCGAGATAAAATCACTTTCAATGAGTGTTTTATAGGGAATTAAGCTGAATTCGGTCAAAAATTTCTCCAGAAAAAAATTCATTCAAAAAAGTACCGAAAAAATCGCAGGTTTTTCTTCTTCTAGACACAAAATCCGTGAATACGATTTCTTATTGAAAATTGAATTTTAACAGTTTTTTGAATGAATATCGTTACATTGCTTGAATTAAAGCAAAAAGTATAAAAATAATGGTTTCAATGAATATATTTGAAAATAGTGAAGAAATACTCAAAGTAAGCTTCTTTGGCCGTGAAACGTCGATTTTGAAAATGTTATTAAAAATCGAGGTAAATTTTTAATTATTGTTCAATCGAGATGAAATCACTTTCAATGAGTTTTTTATAGGCAATTAAGCTGAATTCAGTCAAACATTTCTCCAGAAAAAAATGCATTCAAAAGTGTACCGAAAAAATCGCATGTTTTTTTTCTTCAAGATACAAAATCCGTGACAACGATTTCTTATTTAAAATTGAATTTTAACAGTTTGTTGAATGAATATCGTTACATTTGCTTGCATTAAAGCAAAAAGTATAAAAATAATGGTTTCAGTGGTTATTTTTGAAAATAGTGAAGAAATACTCAAAATATGCTTCTTTGGCCGTGAAAAGTCGATTTTGAAAATGTTATTAAAAATCGAGGTACATTTTTATTTATTGTTCAATCGAGATGAAATCACTTTTAATGAGTGTTTTATAGGGAATTAAGCTGAATTCGGTCAAAAATTTCTCCTGAAAAAAATGCATTCAAAAAAGTACCGAAAAAATCGCATGTTTTTCTTCTTCAAGATACAAAATCCGTGACAACGATTTCTTATTGAAAAATTTAATTTTAACAGTTTTTTGATTGAATATCGTTACATTTGCTTGAATTAAAGCAAAAAGTATAAAAATAATGGTTTCAGTGAACGTATTTGAAAATAGTGAAGAAATACTCAAAGTAAGCTTCTTTGGCCGTGAAACGTCGATTTTGAAAATGTTATTAAAAATCGAGGTAAATTTTTAATTATTGTTCAATCGAGATGAAATCACTTTCAATGAGTGTTTTATAGGGAATTAAGCTGAATTCGGTCAAACATTTCTCCAGAAAAAAATGCATTCAAAAGTGTACCGAAAAAATCGCATGTTTTTTTTCTTCAAGATACAAAATCCGTGACAACGATTTCTTATTTAAAATTGAATTTAACAGTTTGTTGATTGAATATCGTTACATTTGCTTGAATTAACGCAAAAATTACAAAAATTATGGTTTCAGTGGTTATATTTGAAAACAGTGAACAAATACTCAAAATGTTTTTCTTAGGCCGAGTTACGTCGATTTTGAAAATGTTATTAAAAATCGAGGTACATTTTTATTTATTGTTCAATCGAGATGAAATCACTTTCAATGAGTGTTTTATAGGGAATTAAGCTGAATTCGGCCAAAAATTTCTCCAGAAAAAAATTCATTCAAAAAAGTACCGAAAAAATCGCAGGTTTTTTATCTTCAAGATACAAAATCCGTGACAACGATTTCTTATTTAAAATAGAATTTTAACAGTTTGTTGAATGAATATCGTTACATTTGCTTGCATTAAAGCAAAAAGTATAAAAATAATGGTTTCAGTGGTTATTTTTGAAAATAGAGAAGAAATACTCAAAATGTTTTTCTTAGGCCGAGTTACGTCGATTTTGAAAATGTTATTAAAAATCGAGGTACATTTTTATTTATTGTTCAATCGAGATGAAATCACTTTCAATGAGTGTTTTATAGGGAATTAAGCTGAATTCGGGCAAAAATTTCTCCAGAAAAAATGCATTCAAAAAAGTACCGAAAAAATCGCATGTTTTTCTTCTTCAAGATACAAAATCCGTGACAACGATTTCTTATTGAAAAATTGAATTTTAACAGTTTTTTGAATGAATATCGTTACATTTGCTTGAATTAAAGCAAAAAGTATAAAAATAATGGTTTCAGTGAATATATTTGTAAATAGTGAACAAATACTCAAAATGTTTTTCTTAGGCCGAGTTACGTCGATTTTGAAAATGTTATTAAAAATCAAGGTGCATTTTTATTTATTGTTCAATCGAGATGAAATCACTTTTATTGAGTGTTTTATAGGGAATTAAGCTGAATTCGGTCAAAAATTTCTCCAGAAAAAAATTCATTCAAAAAAGTACCGAAAAAATCGCAGGTTTTTCTTCTTCTAGACACAAAATCCGTGAATACGATTTCTTATTGAAAATTGAATTTTAACAGTTTTTTGAATGAATATCGTTACATTGCTTGAATTAAAGCAAAAAGTATAAAAATAATGGTTTCAATGAATATATTTGAAAATAGTGAAGAAATACTCAAAGTATGCTTCTTTGGCCGTGAAACGTCGATTTTGAAAATGTTATTAAAAATCGAGGTAAATTTTTAATTATTGTTCAATCGAGATGAAATCACTTTCAATGAGTGTTTTATAGGGAATTAAGCTGAATTCGGTCAAACATTTCTCCAGAAAAAAATGCATTCAAAAGTGTACCGAAAAAATCGCATGTTTTTTTTCTTCAAGATACAAAATCCGTGACAACGATTTCTTATTTAAAATTGAATTTTAAGAGTTTGTTGAATGAATATCGTTACATTTGCTTGAATTAACGCAAAAATTACAAAAATTATGGTTTCAGTGGTTATATTTGAAAACAGTGAACAAATACTCATAATGTTTTTCTTAGGCCGAGTTACGTCGATTTTGAAAATGTTATTAAAAATCGAGGTACATTTTTCTTTATTGTTCAATCGAGATAAAATCACTTTCAATGAGTGTTTTATAGGGAATTAAGCTGAATTCGGTCAAAAATTTCTCCAGAAAAAATGCATTCAAAAAAGTACCGAAAAAATCGCATGTATTTTATCTTCAAGATACAAAATCCGTGACAACGATTTCTTATTTAAAATTGAATTTTAACAGTTTGTTGAATGAATATCGTTACATTTGCTTGCATTAAAGCAAAAAGTATAAAAATAATGGTTTCAGTGGTTATTTTTGAAAATAGTGAAGAAATACTCAAAATATGCTTCTTTGGCCGTGAAAAGTCGATTTTGAAAATGTTATTAAAAATCGAGGTACATTTTTATTTATTGTTCAATCGAGATGAAATCACTTTTATTGAGTGTTTTATAGGGAATTAAGCTGAATTCGGTCAAAAATTTCTCCTGAAAAAAATGCATTCAAAAAAGTACCGAAAAAATCGCATGTTTTTCTTCTTCAAGATACAAAATCCGTGACAACGATTTCTTATTGAAAAATTTAATTTTAACAGTTTTTTGATTGAATATCGTTACATTTGCTTGAATTAAAGCAAAAAGTATAAAAATAATGGTTTCAGTGAACATATTTGAAAATAGTGAAGAAATACTCAAAGTAAGCTTCTTTGGCCGTGAAACGTCGATTTTGAAAATGTTATTAAAAATCGAGGTAAATTTTTAATTATTGTTCAATCGAGATGAAATCACTTTCAATGAGTTTTTTATAGGCAATTAAGCTGAATTCAGTCAAACATTTCTCCAGAAAAAAATGCATTCAAAAGTGTACCGAAAAAATCGCATGTTTTTTTTCTTCAAGATACAAAATCCGTGACAACGATTTCTTATTTAAAATTGAATTTTAACAGTTTGTTGAATGAATATCGTTACATTTGCTTGCATTAAAGCAAAAAGTATAAAAATAATGGTTTCAGTGGTTATTTTTGAAAATAGTGAAGAAATACTCAAAATATGCTTCTTTGGCCGTGAAAAGTCGATTTTGAAAATGTTATTAAAAATCGAGGTACATTTTTATTTATTGTTCAATCGAGATGAAATCACTTTTAATGAGTGTTTTATAGGGAATTAAGCTGAATTCGGTCAAAAATTTCTCCTGAAAAAAATGCATTCAAAAAAGTACCGAAAAAATCGCATGTTTTTCTTCTTCAAGATACAAAATCCGTGACAACGATTTCTTATTGAAAAATTTAATTTTAACAGTTTTTTGATTGAATATCGTTACATTTGCTTGAATTAAAGCAAAAAGTATAAAAATAATGGTTTCAGTGAACGTATTTGAAAATAGTGAAGAAATACTCAAAGTAAGCTTCTTTGGCCGTGAAACGTCGATTTTGAAAATGTTATTAAAAATCGAGGTAAATTTTTAATTATTGTTCAATCGAGATGAAATCACTTTCAATGAGTGTTTTATAGGGAATTAAGCTGAATTCGGTCAAACATTTCTCCAGAAAAAAATGCATTCAAAAGTGTACCGAAAAAATCGCATGTTTTTTTTCTTCAAGATACAAAATCCGTGACAACGATTTCTTATTTAAAATTGAATTTAACAGTTTGTTGATTGAATATCGTTACATTTGCTTGAATTAACGCAAAAATTACAAAAATTATGGTTTCAGTGGTTATATTTGAAAACAGTGAACAAATACTCAAAATGTTTTTCTTAGGCCGAGTTACGTCGATTTTGAAAATGTTATTAAAAATCGAGGTACATTTTTATTTATTGTTCAATCGAGATGAAATCACTTTCAATGAGTGTTTTATAGGGAATTAAGCTGAATTCGGCCAAAAATTTCTCCAGAAAAAAATTCATTCAAAAAAGTACCGAAAAAATCGCAGGTTTTTTATCTTCAAGATACAAAATCCGTGACAACGATTTCTTATTTAAAATAGAATTTTAACAGTTTGTTGAATGAATATCGTTACATTTGCTTGCATTAAAGCAAAAAGTATAAAAATAATGGTTTCAGTGGTTATTTTTGAAAATAGAGAAGAAATACTCAAAATGTTTTTCTTAGGCCGAGTTACGTCGATTTTGAAAATGTTATTAAAAATCGAGGTACATTTTTATTTATTGTTCAATCGAGATGAAATCACTTTCAATGAGTGTTTTATAGGGAATTAAGCTGAATTCGGGCAAAAATTTCTCCAGAAAAAATGCATTCAAAAAAGTACCGAAAAAATCGCATGTTTTTCTTCTTCAAGATACAAAATCCGTGACAACGATTTCTTATTGAAAAATTGAATTTTAACAGTTTTTTGAATGAATATCGTTACATTTGCTTGAATTAAAGCAAAAAGTATAAAAATAATGGTTTCAGTGAATATATTTGTAAATAGTGAACAAATACTCAAAATGTTTTTCTTAGGCCGAGTTACGTCGATTTTGAAAATGTTATTAAAAATCAAGGTGCATTTTTATTTATTGTTCAATCGAGATGAAATCACTTTTATTGAGTGTTTTATAGGGAATTAAGCTGAATTCGGTCAAAAATTTCTCCAGAAAAAAATTCATTCAAAAAAGTACCGAAAAAATCGCAGGTTTTTCTTCTTCTAGACACAAAATCCGTGAATACGATTTCTTATTGAAAATTGAATTTTAACAGTTTTTTGAATGAATATCGTTACATTGCTTGAATTAAAGCAAAAAGTATAAAAATAATGGTTTCAATGAATATATTTGAAAATAGTGAAGAAATACTCAAAGTATGCTTCTTTGGCCGTGAAACGTCGATTTTGAAAATGTTATTAAAAATCGAGGTAAATTTTTAATTATTGTTCAATCGAGATGAAATCACTTTCAATGAGTGTTTTATAGGGAATTAAGCTGAATTCGGTCAAACATTTCTCCAGAAAAAAATGCATTCAAAAGTGTACCGAAAAAATCGCATGTTTTTTTTCTTCAAGATACAAAATCCGTGACAACGATTTCTTATTTAAAATTGAATTTTAAGAGTTTGTTGAATGAATATCGTTACATTTGCTTGAATTAACGCAAAAATTACAAAAATTATGGTTTCAGTGGTTATATTTGAAAACAGTGAACAAATACTCAAAATGTTTTTCTTAGGCCGAGTTACGTCGATTTTGAAAATGTTATTAAAAATCGAGGTACATTTTTCTTTATTGTTCAATCGAGATAAAATCACTTTCAATGAGTGTTTTATAGGGAATTAAGCTGAATTCGGTCAAAAATTTCTCCAGAAAAAAATTCATTCAAAAAAGTACCGAAAAAATCGCAGGTTTTTCTTCTTCTAGACACAAAATCCGTGAATACGATTTCTTATTGAAAATTGAATTTTAACAGTTTTTTGAATGAATATCGGTACATTGCTTGAATTAAAGCAAAAAGTATAAAAATAATGGTTTCAGTGGTTATTTTTGAAAATAGTGAAGAAATACTCAAAATATGCTTCTTTGGCCGTGAAAAGTCGATTTTGAAAATGTTATTAAAAATCGAGGTACATTTTTATTTATTGTTCAATCGAGATGAAATCACTTTTAATGAGTGTTTTATAGGGAATTAAGCTGAATTCGGTCAAAAATTTCTCCTGAAAAAAATGCATTCAAAAAAGTACCGAAAAAATCGCAGGTTTTTCTTCTTCAAGACACAAAATCCGTGAATACGATTTCTTATTGAAAATTGAATTTTAACAGTTTTTTGAATGAATATCGTTACATTGCTTGAATTAAAGCAAAAAGTATAAAAATAATGGTTTCAATGAATATATTTGAAAATAGTGAAGAAATACTCAAAGTATGCTTCTTTGGCCGTGAAACGTCGATTTTGAAAATGTTATTAAAAATCGAGGAAAATTTTTAATTATTGGTCAATCGAGATGAAATCACTTTCAATGAGTGTTTTATAGGGAATTAAGCTGAAATCGGTCAAAAATTTCTCCAGAAAAAAATGCATTCAAAAAAGTACCGAAAAAAATCGCATGTTTTTCTTCTTCAAGATACAAAATCCGTGACAACGATTTCTTATTGAAAAATTGAATTTTAACAGTTTTTTGAATGAATATCGTTACATTTGCTTGAATTAAAGCAAAAAGTGTAAAAATAATGGTTTCAGTGGTTATTTTTGAAAATAGTGAAGAAATACTGAAATTATGCTTCTTTGGCCGTGAAACGTCGATTTTGAAAATGTTATTAAAAATCGAGGTACATTTTTATTTATTGTTCAATCGAGATGAAATCACTTTTAATGAGTGTTTTATAGGGAATTAAGCTGAATTCGGTCAAAAATTTCTCCAGAAAAAAATGCATTCAAAAAAGTACCGAAAAAATCGCATGTTTTTCTTCTTCAAGATACAAAATCCGTGACAACGATTTCTTATTGAAAAATTTAATTTTAACAGTTTTTTGATTGAATATCGTTACATTTGCTTGAAATAAAGCAAAAAGTATAAAAATAATTGTTTCAGTGAACATATTTGAAAATAGTGAAGAAATACTCAAAGTAAGCTTCTTTGGCCGTGAAACGTCGATTTTGAAAATGTTATTAAAAATCAAGGTAAATTTTTAATTATTGTTCAATCGAGATGAAATCACTTTCAATGAGTGTTTTATAGGGAATTAAGCTGAATTCGGTCAATCATTTCTCCAGAAAAAAATGCATTCAAAAGTGTACCGAAAAAATCGCATGTTTTTTTTCTTCAAGACACAAAATCCGTGACAACGATTTCTTATTGAAATTTGAATTTTAACAGTTTGTTGAATGAATATCGTTACATTTGCTTGCATTAAAGCAAAAAGTATAAAAATAATGGTTTCAGTGGTTATTTTTGAAAATAGTGAAGAAATACTCAAAATATGCTTCTTTGGCCGTGAAAAGTCGATTTTGAAAATGTTATTAAAAATCGAGGTACATTTTTATTTATTGTTCAATCGAGATGAAATCACTTTTATTGAGTGTTTTATAGGGAATTAAGCTGAATTCGGTCAAAAATTTCTCCAGAAAAAAATTCATTCAAAAAAGTACCGAAAAAATCGCAGGTTTTTCTTCTTCTAGACACAAAATCCGTGAATACGATTTCTTATTGAAAATTGAATTTTAACAGTTTTTTGAATGAATATCGTTACATTGCTTGAATTAAAGCAAAAAGTATAAAAATAATGGTTTCAATGAATATATTTGAAAATAGTGAAGAAATACTCAAAGTATGCTTCTTTGGCCGTGAAACGTCGATTTTGAAAATGTTATTAAAAATCGAGGTAAATTTTTAATTATTGTTCAATCGAGATGAAATCACTTTCAATGAGTGTTTTATAGGGAATTAAGCTGAATTCGGTCAAACATTTCTCCAGAAAAAAATGCATTCAAAAGTGTACCGAAAAAATCGCATGTTATTTTTCTTCAAGATACAAAATCCGTGACAACGATTTCTTATTTAAAATTGAATTTTAAGAGTTTGTTGAATGAATATCGTTACATTTGCTTGAATTAACGCAAAAATTACAAAAATTATGGTTTCAGTGGTTATATTTGAAAACAGTGAACAAATACTCAAAATGTTTTTCTTAGGCCGAGTTACGTCGATTTTGAAAATGTTATTAAAAATCGAGGTACATTTTTCTTTATTGTTCAATCGAGATGAAATCACTTTCAATGAGTGTTTTATAGGGAATTAAGCTGAATTCGGTCAAAAATTTCTCCAGAAAAAAATTCATTCAAAAAAGTACCGAAAAAATCGCAGGTTTTTCTTCTTCTAGACACAAAATCCGTGAATACGATTTCTTATTGAAAATTGAATTTTAACAGTTTTTTGAATGAATATCGTTACATTGCTTGAATTAAAGCAAAAAGTATAAAAATAATGGTTTCAATGAATATATTTGAAAATAGTGAAGAAATACTCAAAGTATGCTTCTTTGGCCGTGAAACGTCGATTTTGAAAATGTTATTAAAAATCGAGGTAAATTTTTAATTATTGTTCAATCGAGATGAAATCACTTTCAATGAGTTTTTTATAGGCAATTAAGCTGAATTCAGTCAAACATTTCTCCAGAAAAAAATGCATTCAAAAGTGTACCGAAAAAATCGCATGTTTTTTTTCTTCAAGATACAAAATCCGTGACAACGATTTCTTATTTAAAATTGAATTTTAAGAGTTTGTTGAATGAATATCGTTACATTTGCTTGAATTAACGCAAAAATTACAAAAATAATGGTTTCAGTGGTTATATTTGAAAACAGTGAACAAATACTCAAAATGTTTTTCTTAGGCCGAGTTACGTCGATTTTGAAAATGTTATTAAAAATCGAGGTACATTTTTATTTATTGTTCAATCGAGATGAAATCACTTTCAATGAGTGTTTTATAGGGAATTAAGCTGAATTCGGTCAAAAATTTCTCCAGAAAAAATGCATTCAAAAAAGTACCGAAAAAATCGCATGTTTTTTATCTTCAAGATACAAAATCCGTGACAACGATTTCTTATTTAAAATTGAATTTTAACAGTTTGTTGAATGAATATCGTTACATTTGCTTGCATTAAAGCAAAAAGTATAAAAATAATGGTTTCAGTGGTTATTTTTGAAAATAGTGAAGAAATACTCAAAATATGCTTCTTTGGCCGTGAAAAGTCGATTTTGAAAATGTTATTAAAAATCGAGGTACATTTTTATTTATTGTTCAATCGAGATGAAATCACTTTTAATGAGTGTTTTATAGGGAATTAAGCTGAATTCGGTCAAAAATTTCTCCAGAAAAAAATGCATTCAAAAAAGTACCGAAAAAATCGCATGTTTTTCTTCTTCAAGATACAAAATCCGTGACAACGATTTCTTATTGAAAAATTTAATTTTAACAGTTTTTTGATTGAATATCGTTACATTTGCTTGAAATAAAGCAAAAAGTATAAAAATAATTGTTTCAGTGAACATATTTGAAAATAGTGAAGAAATACTCAAAGTAAGCTTCTTTGGCCGTGAAACGTCGATTTTGAAAATGTTATTAAAAATCGAGGTAAATTTTTAATTATTGTTCAATCGAGATGAAATCACTTTCAATGGGTGTTTTATAGGGAATTAAGCTGAATTCGGTCAAACATTTCTCCAGAAAAAAATGCATTCAAAAGTGTACCGAAAAAATCGCATGTTTTTTTTCTTCAAGATACAAAATCCGTGACAACGATTTCTTATTGAAATTTGAATTTTAACAGTTTGTTGAATGAATATCGTTACATTTGCTTGAATTAACGCAAAAATTACAAAAATAATGGTTTCAGTGGTTATATTTGAAAACAGTGAACAAATACTCAAAATGTTTTTCTTAGGCCGAGTTACGTCGATTTTGAAAATGTTATTAAAAATCGAGGTACATTTTTATTTATTGTTCAATCGAGATGAAATCACTTTTAATGAGTGTTTTATAGGGAATTAAGCTGAATTCGGTCAAAAATTTCTCCAGAAAAAAATTCATTCAAAAAAGTACCGAAAAAATCGCAGGTTTTTCTTCTTCAAGACACAAAATCCGTGAATACGATTTCTTATTGAAAATTGAATTTTAACAGTTTTTTGAATGAATATCGTTACATTTGCTTGAATTAAAGCAAAAAGTATAAAAATAATGGTTTCAGTGGTTATTTTTGAAAATAGTGAAGAAATACTCAAAATATGCTTCTTTGGCCGTGAAACGTCGATTCTGAAAATGTTATTAAAAATCAAGGTAAATTTTTAATTATTGTTCAATCGAGATGAAATCACTTTCAATGAGTGTTTTATAGGGAATTAAGCTGAATTCGGTCAATCATTTCTCCAGAAAAAAATGCATTCAAAAGTGTACCGAAAAAATCGCATGTTTTTTTTCTTCAAGATACAAAATCCGTGACAACGATTTCTTATTGAAATTTGAATTTTAACAGTTTGTTGAATGAATATCGTTACATTTGCTTGAATTAACGCAAAAATTACAAAAATAATGGTTTCAGTGGTTATATTTGAAAACAGTGAACAAATACTCAAAATGTTTTTCTTAGGCCGAGTTACGTCGATTTTGAAAATGTTATTAAAAATCGAGGTACATTTTTATTTATTGTTCAATCGAGATGAAATCACTTTTAATGAGTGTTTTATAGGGAATTAAGCTGAATTCGGTCAAAAATTTCTCCAGAAAAAAATTCATTCAAAAAAGTACCGAAAAAATCGCAGGTTTTTCTTCTTCTAGACACAAAATCCGTGAATACGATTTCTTATTGAAAAATTTAATTTTAACAGTTTTTTGAATGAATATCGTTACATTGCTTGAATTAAAGCAAAAAGTATAAAAATAATGGTTTCAATGAATATATTTGAAAATAGTGAAGAAATACTCAAAGTATGCTTCTTTGGCCGTGAAACGTCGATTTTGAAAATGTTATTAAAAATCGAGGTAAATTTTTAATTATTGTTCAATCGAGATGAAATCACTTTCAATGAGTGTTTTATAGGGAATTAAGCTGAATTCGGTCAAAAATTTCTCCAGAAAAAATGCATTCAAAAAAGTACCGAAAAAATCGCATGTTTTTTATCTTCAAGATACAAAATCCGTGACAACGATTTCTTATTTAAAATTGAATTTTAACAGTTTGTTGAATGAATATCGTTACATTTGCTTGCATTAAAGCAAAAAGTATAAAAATAATGGTTTCAGTGGTTATTTTTGAAAATAGTGAAGAAATACTCAAAATATGCTTCTTTGGCCGTGAAAAGTCGATTTTGAAAATGTTATTAAAAATCGAGGTACATTTTTATTTATTGTTCAATCGAGATGAAATCACTTTCAATGAGTGTTTTATAGGGAATTAAGCTGAATTCGGTCAAACATTTCTCCAGAAAAAATGCATTCAAAAAAGTACCGAAAAAATCGCATGTTTTTCTTCTTCAAGATACAAAATCCGTGACAACGATTTCTTATTGAAAAATTTAATTTTAACAGTTTTTTGATTGAATATCGTTACATTTGCTTGAATTAAAGCAAAAAGCATAAAAATAATGGTTTCAGTGAACATATTTGAAAATAGTGAAGAAATACTCAAAGTAAGCTTCTTTGGCCGTGAAACGTCGATTTTGAAAATGTTATTAAAAATCGAGGTAAATTTTTAATTATTGTTCAATCGAGATGAAATCACTTTCAATGAGTGTTTTATAGGGAATTAAGCTGAATTCGGTCAAACATTTCTCCAGAAAAAATGCATTCAAAAAAGTACCGAAAAAATCGCATGTTTTTCTTCTTCAAGATACAAAATCCGTGACAACGATTTCTTATTGAAAAATTTAATTTTAACAGTTTTTTGATTGAATATCGTTACATTTGCTTGAATTAAAGCAAAAAGCATAAAAATAATGGTTTCAGTGAACATATTTGAAAATAGTGAAGAAATACTCAAAGTAAGCTTCTTTGGCCGTGAAACGTCGATTTTGAAAATGTTATTAAAAATCGAGGTAAATTTTTAATTATTGTTCAATCGAGATGAAATCATTTTCAATGAGTGTTTTATAGGAAATTAAGCTGAATTCGGTCAAAAATTTCTCCAGAAAAAAATTCATTCAAAAAAGTACCGAAAAAATCGCAGGTTTTTCTTCTTCTAGACACAAAATCCGTGAATACGATTTCTTATTGAAAATTGAATTTTAACAGTTTTTTGAATGAATATCGTTACATTGCTTGAATTAAAGCAAAAAGTATAAAAATAATGGTTTCAATGAATATATTTGAAAATAGTGAAGAAATACTCAAAGTATGCTTCTTTGGCCGTGAAACGTCGATTTTGAAAATGTTATTAAAAATCGAGGTAAATTTTTAATTATTGTTCAATCGAGATGAAATCACTTTCAATGAGTTTTTTATAGGCAATTAAGCTGAATTCAGTCAAACATTTCTCCAGAAAAAAATGCATTCAAAAGTGTACCGAAAAAATCGCATGTTTTTTTTCTTCAAGATACAAAATCCGTGACAACGATTTCTTATTTAAAATTGAATTTTAAGAGTTTGTTGAATGAATATCGTTACATTTGCTTGAATTAACGCAAAAATTACAAAAATAATGGTTTCAGTGGTTATATTTGAAAACAGTGAACAAATACTCAATATGTTTTTCTTAGGCCGAGTTACGTCGATTTTGAAAATGTTATTAAAAATCGAGGTACATTTTTATTTATTGTTCAATCGAGATGAAATCACTTTCAATGAGTGTTTTATAGGGAATTAAGCTGAATTCGGTCAAAAATTTCTCCAGAAAAAATGCATTCAAAAAAGTACCGAAAAAATCGCATGTTTTTTATCTTCAAGATACAAAATCCGTGACAACGATTTCTTATTTAAAATTGAATTTTAACAGTTTGTTGAATGAATATCGTTACATTTGCTTGCATTAAAGCAAAAAGTATAAAAATAATGGTTTCAGTGGTTATTTTTGAAAATAGTGAAGAAATACTCAAAATATGCTTCTTTGGCCGTGAAAAGTCGATTTTGAAAATGTTATTAAAAATCGAGGTACATTTTTATTTATTGTTCAATCGAGATGAAATCACTTTTAATGAGTGTTTTATAGGGAATTAAGCTGAATTCGGTCAAAAATTTCTCCAGAAAAAAATTTATTCAAAAAAGTACCGAAAAAATCGCAGGTTTTTCTTCTTCTAGACACAAAATCCGTGAATACGATTTCTTATTGAAAATTGAATTTTAACAGTTTTTTGAATGAATATCGTTACATTGCTTGAATTAAAGCAAAAAGTATAAAAATAATGGTTTCAATGAATATATTTGAAAATAGTGAAGAAATACTCAAAGTATGCTTCTTTGGCCGTGAAACGTCGATTTTGAAAATGTTATTAAAAATCGAGGTAAATTTTTAATTATTGTTCAATCGAGATGAAATCACTTTCAATGAGTTTTTTATAGGCAATTAAGCTGAATTCAGTCAAACATTTCTCCAGAAAAAAATGCATTCAAAAGTGTACCGAAAAAATCGCATGTTTTTTTTCTTCAAGATACAAAATCCGTGACAACGATTTCTTATTTAAAATTGAATTTTAAGAGTTTGTTGAATGAATATCGTTACATTTGCTTGAATTAACGCAAAAATTACAAAAATAATGGTTTCAGTGGTTATATTTGAAAACAGTGAACAAATACTCAAAATGTTTTTCTTAGGCCGAGTTACGTCGATTTTGAAAATGTTATTAAAAATCGAGGTACATTTTTATTTATTGTTCAATCGAGATGAAATCACTTTCAATGAGTGTTTTATAGGGAATTAAGCTGAATTCGGTCAAAAATTTCTCCAGAAAAAATGCATTCAAAAAAGTACCGAAAAAATCGCATGTTTTTTATCTTCAAGATACAAAATCCGTGACAACGATTTCTTATTTAAAATTGAATTTTAACAGTTTGTTGAATGAATATCGTTACATTTGCTTGCATTAAAGCAAAAAGTATAAAAATAATGGTTTCAGTGGTTATTTTTGAAAATAGTGAAGAAATACTCAAAATATGCTTCTTTGGCCGTGAAAAGTCGATTTTGAAAATGTTATTAAAAATCGAGGTACATTTTTATTTATTGTTCAATCGAGATGAAATCACTTTTAATGAGTGTTTTATAGGGAATTAAGCTGAATTCGGTCAAAAATTTCTCCAGAAAAAAATGCATTCAAAAAAGTACCGAAAAAATCGCATGTTTTTCTTCTTCAAGATACAAAATCCGTGACAACGATTTCTTATTGAAAAATTTAATTTTAACAGTTTTTTGATTGAATATCGTTACATTTGCTTGAAATAAAGCAAAAAGTATAAAAATAATTGTTTCAGTGAACATATTTGAAAATAGTGAAGAAATACTCAAAGTAAGCTTCTTTGGCCGTGAAACGTCGATTTTAAAAATGTTATTAAAAATCAAGGTAAATTTTTAATTATTGTTCAATCGAGATGAAATCACTTTCAATGAGTGTTTTATAGGGAATTAAGCTGAATTCGGTCAAACATTTCTCCAGAAAAAAATGCATTCAAAAGTGTACCGAAAAAATCGCATGTTTTTTTTCTTCAAGATACAAAATCCGTGAATACGATTTCTTATTGAAAATTGAATTTTAACAGTTTTTTGAATGAATATCGTTACATTTGCTTGAATTAAAGCAAAAAGTATAAAAATAATGGTTTCAGTGGTTATTTTTGAAAATAGTGAAGAAATACTCAAAATATGCTTCTTTGGCCGTGAAACGTCGATTTTGAAAATGTTATTAAAAATCAAGGTAAATTTTTAATTATTGTTCAATCGAGATGAAATCACTTTCAATGAGTGTTTTATAGGGAATTAAGCTGAATTCGGTCAATCATTTCTCCAGAAAAAAATGCATTCAAAAGTGTACCGAAAAAATCGCATGTTTTTTTTCTTCAAGATACAAAATCCGTGACAACGATTTCTTATTGAAATTTGAATTTTAACAGTTTGTTGAATGAATATCGTTACATTTGCTTGAAGTAACGCAAAAATTACAAAAATAATGGTTTCAGTGGTTATATTTGAAAACAGTGAACAAATACTCAAAATGTTTTTCTTAGGCCGAGTTACGTCGATTTTGAAAATGTTATTAAAAATCGAGGTACATTTTTATTTATTGTTCAATCGAGATGAAATCACTTTTAATGAGTGTTTTATAGGGAATTAAGCTGAATTCGGTCAAAAATTTCTCCAGAAAAAAATGCATTCAAAAAAGTACCGAAAAAATCGCATGTTTTTCTTCTTCAAGATACAAAATCCGTGACAACGATTTCTTATTGAAAAATTTAATTTTAACAGTTTTTTGATTGAATATCGTTACATTTGCTTGAAATAAAGCAAAAAGTATAAAAATAATTGTTTCAGTGAACATATTTGAAAATAGTGAAGAAATACTCAAAGTAAGCTTCTTTGGCCGTGAAACGTCGATTTTGAAAATGTTATTAAAAATCAATTTAAATTTTTAATTATTGTTCAATCGAGATGAAATCACTTTCAATGAGTGTTTTATAGGGAATTAAGCTGAATTCGGTCAAACATTTCTCCAGAAAAAAATGCATTCAAAAGTGTACCGAAAAAATCGCATGTTTTTTTTCTTCAAGATACAAAATCCGTGACAACGATTTCTTATTGAAATTTGAATTTTAACAGTTTGTTGAATGAATATCGTTACATTTGCTTGAATTAACGCAAAAATTACAAAAATAATGGTTTCAGTGGTTATATTTGAAAACAGTGAACAAATACTCAAAATGTTTTTCTTAGGCCGAGTTACGTCGATTTTGAAAATGTTATTAAAAATCGAGGTACATTTTTATTTATTGTTCAATCGAGATGAAATCACTTTTAATGAGTGTTTTATAGGGAATTAAGCTGAATTCGGTCAAAAATTTCTCCAGAAAAAAATTCATTCAAAAAAGTACCGAAAAAATCGCAGGTTTTTCTTCTTCAAGACACAAAATCCGTGAATACGATTTCTTATTGAAAATTGAATTTTAACAGTTTTTTGAATGAATATCGTTACATTTGCTTGAATTAAAGCAAAAAGTATAAAAATAATGGTTTCAGTGGTTATTTTTGAAAATAGTGAAGAAATACTCAAAATATGCTTCTTTGGCCGTGAAACGTCGATTTTGAAAATGTTATTAAAAATCGAGGTACATTTTTATTTATTGTTCAATCGAGTTGAAATCACTTTTAATGAGTGTTTTATAGGGAATTAAGCTGAATTCGGTCAAAAATTTCTCCTGAAAAAAATGCATTCAAAAAAGTACCGAAAAAATCGCAGGTTTTTCTTCTTCAAGACACAAAATCCGTGAATACGATTTCTTATTGAAAATTGAATTTTAACAGTTTTTTGAATGAATATCGTTACATTGCTTGAATTAAAGCAAAAAGTATAAAAATAATGGTTTCAATGAATATATTTGAAAATAGTGAAGAAATACTCAAAGTATGCTTCTTTGGCCGTGAAACGTCGATTTTGAAAATGTTATTAAAAATCGAGGTAAATTTTTAATTATTGGTCAATCGAGATGAAATCACTTTCAATGAGTGTTTTATAGGGAATTAAGCTGAATTCGGTCAAAAATTTCTCCAGAAAAAAATGCATTCAAAAAAGTACCGAAAAAAATCGCATGTTTTTCTTCTTCAAGATACAAAATCCGTGACAACGATTTCTTATTGAAAAATTGAATTTTAACAGTTTTTTGAATGAATATCGTTACATTTGCTTGAATTAAAGCAAAAAGTGTAAAAATAATGGTTTCAGTGGTTATTTTTGAAAATAGTGAAGAAATACTCAAAATATGCTTCTTTGGCCGTGAAACGTCGATTTTGAAAATGTTATTAAAAATCGAGGTACATTTTTATTTATTGTTCAATCGAGATGAAATCACTTTTAATGAGTGTTTTATAGGGAATTAAGCTGAATTCGGTCAAAAATTTCTCCAGAAAAAAATGCATTCAAAAAAGTACCGAAAAAATCGCATGTTTTTCTTCTTCAAGATACAAAATCCATGACAACGATTTCTTATTGAAAAATTTAATTTTAACAGTTTTTTGATTGAATATCGTTACATTTGCTTGAAATAAAGCAAAAAGTATAAAAATAATTGTTTCAGTGAACATATTTGAAAATAGTGAAGAAATACTCAAAGTAAGCTTCTTTGGCCGTGAAACGTCGATTTTGAAAATGTTATTAAAATTCGAGGTAAATTTTTAATTATTGTTCATTCGAGATGAAATCACTTTCAATGAGTGTTTTATAGGGAATTAAGCTGAATTCGGTCAAACATTTCTCCAGAAAAAAATGCATTCAAAAGTGTACCGAAAAAATCGCATGTTTTTTTTCTTCAAGATACAAAATCCGTGACAACGATTTCTTATTTAAAATTGAATTTTAACAGTTTGTTGAATGAATATCGTTACATTTGCTTGCATTAAAGCAAAAAGTATAAAAATAATGGTTTCAGTGGTTATTTTTGAAAATAGTGAAGAAATACTCAAAATATGCTTCTTTGGCCGTGAAAAGTCGATTTTGAAAATGTTATTAAAAATCGAGGTACATTTTTATTTATTTTTCAATCGAGATGAAATCACTTTTATTGAGTGTTTTATAGGGAATTAAGCTGAATTCGGTCAAAAATTTCTCCAGAAAAAAATTCATTCAAAAAAGTACCGAAAAAATCGCAGGTTTTTCTTCTTCTAGACACAAAATCCGTGAATACGATTTCTTATTGAAAATTGAATTTTAACAGTTTTTTGAATGAATATCGTTACATTGCTTGAATTAAAGCAAAAAGTATAAAAATAATGGTTTCAATGAATATATTTGAAAATAGTGAAGAAATACTCAAAGTATGCTTCTTTGGCCGTGAAACGTCGATTTTGAAAATGTTATTAAAAATCGAGGTAAATTTTTAATTATTGTTCAATCGAGATGAAATCACTTTCAATGAGTGTTTTATAGGGAATTAAGCTGAATTCGGTCAAACATTTCTCCAGAAAAAAATGCATTCAAAAGTGTACCGAAAAAATCGCATGTTTTTTTTCTTCAAGATACAAAATCCGTGACAACGATTTCTTATTTAAAATTGAATTTTAAGAGTTTGTTGAATGAATATCGTTACATTTGCTTGAATTAACGCAAAAATTACAAAAATTATGGTTTCAGTGGTTATATTTGAAAACAGTGAACAAATACTCAAAATGTTTTTCTTAGGCCGAGTTACGTCGATTTTGAAAATGTTATTAAAAATCGAGGTACATTTTTCTTTATTGTTCAATCGAGATAAAATCACTTTCAATGAGTGTTTTATAGGGAATTAAGCTGAATTCGGTCAAAAATTTCTCCAGAAAAAAATTCATTCAAAAAAGTACCGAAAAAATCGCAGGTTTTTCTTCTTCTAGACACAAAATCCGTGAATACGATTTCTTATTGAAAATTGAATTTTAACAGTTTTTTGAATGAATATCGTTACATTGCTTGAATTAAAGCAAAAAGTATAAAAATAATGGTTTCAATGAATATATTTGAAAATAGTGAAGAAATACTCAAAGTATGCTTCTTTGGCCGTGAAACGTCGATTTTGAAAATGTTATTAAAAATCGAGGTAAATTTTTAATTATTGTTCAATTGAGATGAAATCACTTTCAATGAGTGTTTTATAGGCAATTAAGCTGAATTCAGTCAAACATTTCTCCAGAAAAAAATGCATTCAAAAGTGTACCGAAAAAATCGCATGTTTTTTTTCTTCAAGATACAAAATCCGTGACAACGATTTCTTATTTAAAATTGAATTTTAAGAGTTTGTTGAATGAATATCGTTACATTTGCTTGAATTAACGCAAAAATTACAAAAATAATGGTTTCAGTGGTTATATTTGAAAACAGTGAACAAATACTCAAAATGTTTTTCTTAGGCCGAGTTACGTCGATTTTGAAAATGTTATTAAAAATCGAGGTACATTTTTATTTATTGTTCAATCGAGATGAAATCACTTTCAATGAGTGTTTTATAGGGAATTAAGCTGAATTCGGTCAAAAATTTCTCCAGAAAAAATGCATTCAAAAAAGTACCGAAAAAATCGCATGTTTTTTATCTTCAAGATACAAAATCCGTGACAACGATTTCTTATTTAAAATTGAATTTTAACAGTTTGTTGAATGAATATCGTTACATTTGCTTGCATTAAAGCAAAAAGTATAAAAATAATGGTTTCAGTGGTTATTTTTGAAAATAGTGAAGAAATACTCAAAATATGCTTCTTTGGCCGTGAAAAGTCGATTTTGAAAATGTTATTAAAAATCGAGGTACATTTTTATTTATTGTTCAATCGAGATGAAATCACTTTTATTGAGTGTTTTATAGGGAATTAAGCTGAATTCGGTCAAAAATTTCTCCTGAAAAAAATGCATTCAAAAAAGTACCGAAAAAATCGCATGTTTTTCTTCTTCAAGATACAAAATCCGTGACAACGATTTCTTATTGAAAAATTTAATTTTAACAGTTTTTTGATTGAATATCGTTACATTTGCTTGAATTAAAGCAAAAAGTATAAAAATAATGGTTTCAGTGAACATATTTGAAAATAGTGAAGAAATACTCAAAGTAAGCTTCTTTGGCCGTGAAACGTCGATTTTGAAAATGTTATTAAAAATCGAGGTAAATTTTTAATTATTGTTCAATCGAGATGAAATCACTTTCAATGAGTGTTTTATAGGGAATTAAGCTGAATTCGGTCAAACATTTCTCCAGAAAAAAATGCATTCAAAAGTGTACCGAAAAAATCGCATGTTTTTTTTCTTCAAGATACAAAATCCGTGACAACGATTTCTTATTTAAAATTGAATTTTAACAGTTTGTTGAATGAATATCGTTACATTTGCTTGAATTAACGCAAAAATTACAAAAATTATGGTTTCAGTGGTTATATTTGAAAACAGTGAACAAATACTCAAAATGTTTTTCTTAGGCCGAGTTACGTCGATTTTGAAAATGTTATTAAAAATCGAGGTACATTTTTATTTATTGTTCAATCGAGATGAAATCACTTTCAATGAGTGTTTTATAGGGAATTAAGCTGAATTCGGCCAAAAATTTCTCCAGAAAAAATGCATTCAAAAAAGTACCGAAAAAATCGCATGTTTTTCTTCTTCAAGATACAAAATCCGTGACAACGATTTCTTATTGAAAAATTGAAATTTAACAGTTTTTTGAATGAATATCGTTACATTTGCTTGCATTAAAGCAAAAAGTATAAAAATAATGGTTTCAGTGGTTATTTTTGAAAATAGTGAAGAAATACTCAAAATATGCTTCTTTGGCCGTGAAAAGTCGATTTTGAAAATGTTATTAAAAATCGAGGTACATTTTTATTTATTGTTCAATCGAGATGAAATCACTTTTATTGAGTGTTTTATAGGGAATTAAGCTGAATTCGGTCAAAAATTTCTCCTGAAAAAAATGCATTCAAAAAAGTAACGAAAAAATCGCATGTTTTTCTTCTTCAAGATACAAAATCCGTGACAACGATTTCTTATTGAAAAATTTAATTTTAACAGTTTTTTGATTGAATATCGTTACATTTGCTTGAATTAAAGCAAAAAGTATAAAAATAATGGTTTCAGTGAACATATTTGAAAATAGTGAAGAAATACTCAAAGTAAGCTTCTTTGGCCGTGAAACGTCGATTTTGAAAATGTTATTAAAAATCGAGGTAAATTTTTAATTATTGTTCAATCGAGATGAAATCACTTTCAATGAGTGTTTTATAGGGAATTAAGCTGAATTCGGTCAAACATTTCTCCAGAGAAAAATGCATTCAAAAGTGTACCGAAAAAATCGCATGTTTTTTTTCTTCAAGATACAAAATCCGTGACAACGATTTCTTATTTAAAATTGAATTTTAACAGTTTGTTGATTGAATATCGTTACATTTGCTTGAATTAACGCAAAAATTACAAAAATTATGGTTTCAGTGGTTATATTTGAAAACAGTGAACAAATACTCAAAATGTTTTTCTTAGGCCGAGTTACGTCGATTTTGAAAATGTTATTAAAAATCGAGGTACATTTTTATTTATTGTTCAATCGAGATGAAATCACTTTCAATGAGTGTTTTATAGGGAATTAAGCTGAATTCGGCCAAAAATTTCTCCAGAAAAAATGCATTCAAAAAAGTACCGAAAAAATCGCATGTTTTTCTTCTTCAAGATACAAAATCCGTGACAACGATTTCTTATTGAAAAATTGAATTTTAACAGTTTTTTGAATGAATATCGTTACATTTGCTTGCATTAAAGCAAAAAGTATAAAAATAATGGTTTCAGTGGTTATTTTTGAAAATAGTGAAGAAATACTCAAAATATGCTTCTTTGGCCGTGAAAAGTCGATTTTGAAAATGTTATTAAAAATCGAGGTACATTTTTATTTATTGTTCAATCGAGATGAAATCACTTTTATTGAGTGTTTTATAGGGAATTAAGCTGAATTCGGTCAAAAATTTCTCCTGAAAAAAATGCATTCAAAAAAGTAACGAAAAAATCGCATGTTTTTCTTCTTCAAGATACAAAATCCGTGACAACGATTTCTTATTGAAAAATTTAATTTTAACAGTTTTTTGATTGAATATCGTTACATTTGCTTGAATTAAAGCAAAAAGTATAAAAATAATGGTTTCAGTGAACATATTTGAAAATAGTGAAGAAATACTCAAAGTAAGCTTCTTTGGCCGTGAAACGTCGATTTTGAAAATGTTATTAAAAATCGAGGTAAATTTTTAATTATTGTTCAATCGAGATGAAATCACTTTCAATGAGTGTTTTATAGGGAATTAAGCTGAATTCGGTCAAACATTTCTCCAGAGAAAAATGCATTCAAAAGTGTACCGAAAAAATCGCATGTTTTTTTTCTTCAAGATACAAAATCCGTGACAACGATTTCTTATTTAAAATTGAATTTTAACAGTTTGTTGATTGAATATCGTTACATTTGCTTGAATTAACGCAAAAATTACAAAAATTATGGTTTCAGTGGTTATATTTGAAAACAGTGAACAAATACTCAAAATGTTTTTCTTAGGCCGAGTTACGTCGATTTTGAAAATGTTATTAAAAATCGAGGTACATTTTTATTTATTGTTCAATCGAGATGAAATCACTTTCAATGAGTGTTTTATAGGGAATTAAGCTGAATTCGGCCAAAAATTTCTCCAGAAAAAAATTCATTCAAAAAAGTACCGAAAAAATCGCAGGTTTTTTATCTTCAAGATACAAAATCCGTGACAACGATTTCTTATTTAAAATTGAATTTTAACAGTTTGTTGAATGAATATCGTTACATTTGCTTGCATTAAAGCAAAAAGTATAAAAATAATGGTTTCAGTGGTTATTTTTGAAAATAGTGAAGAAATACTCAAAATATGCTTCTTTGGCCGTGAAAAGTCGATTTTGAAAATGTTATTAAAAATCGAGGTACATTTTTATTTATTGTTCAATCGAGATGAAATCACTTTTATTGAGTGTTTTATAGGGAATTAAGCTGAATTCGGTCAAAAATTTCTCCTGAAAAAAATGCATTCAAAAAAGTACCGAAAAAATCGCATGTTTTTCTTCTTCAAGATACAAAATCCGTGACAACGATTTCTTATTGAAAAATTTAATTTTAACAGTTTTTTGATTGAATATCGTTACATTTGCTTGAATTAAAGCAAAAAGTATAAAAATAATGGTTTCAGTGAACATATTTGAAAATAGTGAAGAAATACTCAAAGTAAGCTTCTTTGGCCGTGAAACGTCGATTTTGAAAATGTTATTAAAAATCGAGGTAAATTTTTAATTATTGTTCAATCGAGATGAAATCACTTTCAATGAGTGTTTTATAGGGAATTAAGCTGAATTCGGTCAAACATTTCTCCAGAGAAAAATGCATTCAAAAGTGTACCGAAAAAATCGCATGTTTTTTTTCTTCAAGATACAAAATCCGTGACAACGATTTCTTATTTAAAATTGAATTTTAACAGTTTGTTGATTGAATATCGTTACATTTGCTTGAATTAACGCAAAAATTACAAAAATTATGGTTTCAGTGGTTATATTTGAAAACAGTGAACAAATACTCAAAATGTTTTTCTTAGGCCGATTTACGTCGATTTTGAAAATGTTATTAAAAATCGAGGTACATTTTTATTTATTGTTCAATCGAGATGAAATCACTTTCAATGAGTGTTTTATAGGGAATTAAGCTGAATTCGGCCAAAAATTTCTCCAGAAAAAAATTCATTCAAAAAAGTACCGAAAAAATCGCAGGTTTTTTATCTTCAAGATACAAAATCCGTGACAACGATTTCTTATTTAAAATTGAATTTTAACAGTTTGTTGAATGAATATCGTTACATTTGCTTGCATTAAAGCAAAAAGTATAAAAATAATGGTTTCAGTGGTTATTTTTGAAAATAGTGAAGAAATACTCAAAATATGCTTCTTTGGCCGTGAAAAGTCGATTTTGAAAATGTTATTAAAAATCGAGGTACATTTTTATTTATTGTTCAATCGAGATGAAATCACTTTTATTGAGTGTTTTATAGGGAATTAAGCTGAATTCGGTCAAAAATTTCTCCTGAAAAAAATGCATTCAAAAAAGTACCGAAAAAATCGCATGTTTTTCTTCTTCAAGATACAAAATCCGTGACAACGATTTCTTATTGAAAAATTTAATTTTAACAGTTTTTTGATTGAATATCGTTACATTTGCTTGAATTAAAGCAAAAAGTATAAAAATAATGGTTTCAGTGAACATATTTGAAAATAGTGAAGAAATACTCAAAGTAAGCTTCTTTGGCCGTGAAACGTCGATTTTGAAAATGTTATTAAAAATCGAGGTAAATTTTTAATTATTGTTCAATCGAGATGAAATCACTTTCAATGAGTGTTTTATAGGGAATTAAGCTGAATTCGGTCAAACATTTCTCCAGAGAAAAATGCATTCAAAAGTGTACCGAAAAAATCGCATGTTTTTTTTCTTCAAGATACAAAATCCGTGACAACGATTTCTTATTTAAAATTGAATTTTAACAGTTTGTTGAATGAATATCGTTACATTTGCTTGAATTAACGCAAAAATTACAAAAATTATGGTTTCAGTGGTTATATTTGAAAACAGTGAACAAATACTCAAAATGTTTTTCTTAGGCCGAGTTACGTCGATTTTGAAAATGTTATTAAAAATCGAGGTACATTTTTATTTATTGTTCAATCGAGATGAAATCACTTTCAATGAGTGTTTTATAGGGAATTAAGCTGAATTCGGCCAAAAATTTCTCCAGAAAAAAATTCATTCAAAAAAGTACCGAAAAAATCGCAGGTTTTTTATCTTCAAGATACAAAATCCGTGACAACGATTTCTTATTTAAAATTGAATTTTAACAGTTTGTTGAATGAATATCGTTACATTTGCTTGCATTAAAGCAAAAAGTATAAAAATAATGGTTTCAGTGGTTATTTTTGAAAATAGTGAAGAAATACTCAAAATATGCTTCTTTGGCCGTGAAAAGTCGATTTTGAAAATGTTATTAAAAATCGAGGTACATTTTTATTTATTGTTCAATCGAGATGAAATCACTTTTATTGAGTGTTTTATAGGGAATTAAGCTGAATTCGGTCAAAAATTTCTCCTGAAAAAAATGCATTCAAAAAAGTACCGAAAAAATCGCATGTTTTTCTTCTTCAAGATACAAAATCCGTGACAACGAGTTCTTATTGAAAAATTTAATTTTAACAGTTTTTTGATTGAATATCGTTACATTTGCTTGAATTAAAGCAAAAAGTATAAAAATAATGGTTTCAGTGAACATATTTGAAAATAGTGAAGAAATACTCAAAGTAAGCTTCTTTGGCCGTGAAACGTCGATTTTGAAAATGTTATTAAAAATCGAGGTAAATTTTTAATTATTGTTCAATCGAGATGAAATCACTTTCAATGAGTGTTTTATAGGGAATTAAGCTGAATTCGGTCAAACATTTCTCCAGAGAAAAATGCATTCAAAAGTGTACCGAAAAAATCGCATGTTTTTTTTCTTCAAGATACAAAATCCGTGACAACGATTTCTTATTTAAAATTGAATTTTAACAGTTTGTTGATTGAATATCGTTACATTTGCTTGAATTAACGCAAAAATTACAAAAATTATGGTTTCAGTGGTTATATTTGAAAACAGTGAACAAATACTCAAAATGTTTTTCTTAGGCCGAGTTACGTCGATTTTGAAAATGTTATTAAAAATCGAGGTACATTTTTATTTATTGTTCAATCGAGATGAAATCACTTTCAATGAGTGTTTTATAGGGAATTAAGCTGAATTCGGCCAAAAATTTCTCCAGAAAAAAATTCATTCAAAAAAGTACCGAAAAAATCGCAGGTTTTTTATCTTCAAGATACAAAATCCGTGACAACGATTTCTTATTTAAAATAGAATTTTAACAGTTTGTTGAATGAATATCGTTACATTTGCTTGCATTAAAGCAAAAAGTATAAAAATAATGGTTTCAGTGGTTATTTTTGAAAATAGAGAAGAAATACTCAAAATGTTTTTCTTAGGCCGAGTTACGTCGATTTTGAAAATGTTATTAAAAATCGAGGTACATTTTTATTTATTGTTCAATCGAGATGAAATCACTTTCAGTGAGTGTTTTATAGGGAATTAAGCTGAATTCGGGCAAAAATTTCTCCAGAAAAAATGCATTCAAAAAAGTACCGAAAAAATCGCATGTTTTTCTTCTTCAAGATACAAAATCCGTGACAACGATTTCTTATTGAAAAATTGAATTTTAACAGTTTTTTGAATGAATATCGTTACATTTGCTTGAATTAAAGCAAAAAGTATAAAAATAATGGTTTCAGTGAACATATTTGAAAATAGTGAAGAAATACTCAAAGTAAGCTTCTTTGGCCGTGAATCGTCGATTTTGAAAATGTTATTAAAAATCGAGGTAAATTTTCAATTATTGTTCAATCGAGATGAAATCACTTTCAATGAGTGTTTTATAGGGAATTAAGCTGAATTCGGTCAAACATTTCTCCAGAAAAAAATGCATTCAAAAGTGTACCGAAAAAATCGCATGTTTTTTTTCTTCAAGATACAAAATCCGTGACAACGATTTCTTATTTAAAATTGAATTTTAACAGTTTGTTGATTGAATATCGTTACATTTGCTTGAATTAACGCAAAAATTACAAAAATTATGGTTTCAGTGGTTATATTTGAAAACAGTGAACAAATACTCAAAATGTTTTTCTTAGGCCGAGTTACGTCGATTTTGAAAATGTTATTAAAAATCGAGGTACATTTTTATTTATTGTTCAATCGAGATGAAATCACTTTCAATGAGTGTTTTATAGGGAATTAAGCTGAATTCGGCCAAAAATTTCTCCAGAAAAAAATTCATTCAAAAAAGTACCGAAAAAATCGCAGGTTTTTTATCTTCAAGATACAAAATCCGTGACAACGATTTCTTATTTAAAATAGAATTTTAACAGTTTGTTGAATGAATATCGTTACATTTGCTTGCATTAAAGCAAAAAGTATAAAAATAATGGTTTCAGTGGTTATTTTTGAAAATAGAGAAGAAATACTCAAAATGTTTTTCTTAGGCCGAGTTACGTCGATTTTGAAAATGTTATTAAAAATCGAGGTACATTTTTATTTATTGTTCAATCGAGATGAAATCACTTTCAATGAGTGTTTTATAGGGAATTAAGCTGAATTCGGGCAAAAATTTCTCCAGAAAAAATGCATTCAAAAAAGTACCGAAAAAATCGCATGTTTTTCTTCTTCAAGATACAAAATCCGTGACAACGATTTCTTATTGAAAAATTGAATTTTAACAGTTTTTTGAATGAATATCGTTACATTTGCTTGAATTAAAGCAAAAAGTATAAAAATAATGGTTTCAGTGAATATATTTGTAAATAGTGAACAAATACTCAAAATGTTTTTCTTAGGCCGAGTTACGTCGATTTTGAAAATGTTATTAAAAATCAAGGTACATTTTTATTTATTGTTCAATCGAGATGAAATCACTTTTAATGAGTGTTTTATTGGGAATTAAGCTGAATTCGGTCAAAAATTTCTCCAGAAAAAAATGCATTCAAAAAAGTACCGAAAAAATCGCATGTTTTTTATCTTCAAGATACAAAATCCGTGACAACGATTTCTTATTTAAAATAGAATTTTAACAGTTTGTTGAATGAAAATCGTTACATTTGCTTGCATTAAAGCAAAAAGTATAAAAATAATGGTTTCAGTGGTTATTTTTGAAAATAGAGAAGAAATACTCAAAATATGCTTCTTTGGCCGTGAAAAGTCGATTTTGAAAATGTTATTAAAAATCGAGGTACATTTTTATTTATTGTTCAATCGAGATGAAATCACTTTTATTGAGTGTTTTATAGGGAATTAAGCTGAATTCGGTCAAAAATTTCTCCTGAAAAAAATGCATTCAAAAAAGTACCGAAAAAATCGCATGTTTTTCTTCTTCAAGATACAAAATCCGTGACAACGATTTCTTATTGAAAAATTTAATTTTAACAGTTTTTTGATTGAATATCGTTACATTTGCTTGAATTAAAGCAAAAAGTATAAAAATAATGGTTTCAGTGAACATATTTGAAAATAGTGAAGAAATACTCAAAGTAAGCTTCTTTGGCCGTGAAACGTCGATTTTGAAAATGTTATTAAAAATCGAGGTAAATTTTTAATTATTGTTCAATCGAGATGAAATCACTTTCAATGAGTGTTTTATAGGGAATTAAGCTGAATTCGGTCAAACATTTCTCCAGAAAAAAATGCATTCAAAAGTGTACCGAAAAAATCGCATGTTTTTTTTCTTCAAGATACAAAATCCGTGACAACGATTTCTTATTTAAAATTGAATTTTAACAGTTTGTTGAATGAATATCGTTACATTTGCTTGAATTAACGCAAAAATTACAAAAATTATGGTTTCAGTGGTTATATTTGAAAACAGTGAACAAATACTCAAAATGTTTTTCTTAGGCCGAGTTACGTCGATTTTGAAAATGTTATTAAAAATCGAGGTACATTTTTATTTATTGTTCAATCGAGATGAAATCACTTTCAATGAGTGTTTTATAGGGAATTAAGCTGAATTCGGCCAAAAATTTCTCCAGAAAAAAATTCATTCAAAAAAGTACCGAAAAAATCGCAGGTTTTTTATCTTCAAGATACAAAATCCGTGACAACGATTTCTTATTTAAAATAGAATTTTAACAGTTTGTTGAATGAATATCGTTACATTTGCTTGCATTAAAGCAAAAAGTATAAAAATAATGGTTTCAGTGGTTATTTTTGAAAATAGAGAAGAAATACTCAAAATGTTTTTCTTAGGCCGAGTTACGTCGATTTTGAAAATGTTATTAAAAATCGAGGTACATTTTTATTTATTGTTCAATCGAGATGAAATCACTTTCAATGAGTGTTTTATAGGGAATTAAGCTGAATTCGGGCAAAAATTTCTCCAGAAAAAATGCATTCAAAAAAGTACCGAAAAAATCGCATGTTTTTCTTCTTCAAGATACAAAATCCGTGACAACGATTTCTTATTGAAAAATTGAATTTTAACAGTTTTTTGAATGAATATCGTTACATTTGCTTGAATTAAAGCAAAAAGTATAAAAATAATGGTTTCAGTGAACATATTTGAAAATAGTGAAGAAATACTCAAAGTAAGCTTCTTTGGCCGTGAAACGTCGATTTTGAAAATGTTATTAAAAATCGAGGTAAATTTTTAATTATTGTTCAATCGAGATGAAATCACTTTCAATGAGTGTTTTATAGGGAATTAAGCTGAATTCGGTCAAACATTTCTCCAGAAAAAAATGCATTCAAAAGTGTACCGAAAAAATCGCATGTTTTTTTTCTTCAAGATACAAAATCCGTGACAACGATTTCTTATTTAAAATTGAATTTTAACAGTTTGTTGATTGAATATCGTTACATTTGCTTGAATTAACGCAAAAATTACAAAAATTATGGTTTCAGTGGTTATATTTGAAAACAGTGAACAAATACTCAAAATGTTTTTCTTAGGCCGAGTTACGTCGATTTTGAAAATGTTATTAAAAATCGAGGTACATTTTTATTTATTGTTCAATCGAGATGAAATCACTTTCAATGAGTGTTTTATAGGGAATTAAGCTGAATTCGGCCAAAAATTTCTCCAGAAAAAAATTCATTCAAAAAAGTACCGAAAAAATCGCAGGTTTTTTATCTTCAAGATACAAAATCCGTGACAACGATTTCTTATTTAAAATTGAATTTTAACAGTTTGTTGAATGAATATCGTTACATTTGCTTGCATTAAAGCAAAAAGTATAAAAATAATGGTTTCAGTGGTTATTTTTGAAAATAGTGAAGAAATACTCAAAATATGCTTCTTTGGCCGTGAAAAGTCGATTTTGAAAATGTTATTAAAAATCGAGGTACATTTTTATTTATTGTTCAATCGAGATGAAATTCTTTTATTGAGTGTTTTATAGGGAATTAAGCTGAATTCGGTCAAACATTTCTCCTGAAAAAAATGCATTCAAAAAAGTACCGAAAAAATCGCATGTTTTTCTTCTTCAAGATACAAAATCCGTGACAACGATTTCTTATTGAAAAATTTAATTTTAACAGTTTTTTGATTGAATATCGTTACATTTGCTTGAATTAAAGCAAAAAGTATAAAAATAATGGTTTCAGTGAACATATTTGAAAATAGTGAAGAAATACTCAAAGTAAGCTTCTTTGGCCGTGAAACGTCGATTTTGAAAATGTTATTAAAAATCGAGGTAAATTTTTAATTATTGTTCAATCGAGATGAAATCACTTTCAATGAGTGTTTTATAGGGAATTAAGCTGAATTCGGTCAAACATTTCTCCAGAGAAAAATGCATTCAAAAGTGTACCGAAAAAATCGCATGTTTTTTTTCTTCAAGATACAAAATCCGTGACAACGATTTCTTATTTAAAATTGAATTTTAACAGTTTGTTGATTGAATATCGTTACATTTGCTTGAATTAACGCAAAAATTACAAAAATTATGGTTTCAGTGGTTATATTTGAAAACAGTGAACAAATACTCAAAATGTTTTTCTTAGGCCGAGTTACGTCGATTTTGAAAATGTTATTAAAAATCGAGGTACATTTTTATTTATTGTTCAATCGAGATGAAATCACTTTCAATGAGTGTTTTATAGGGAATTAAGCTGAATTCGGCCAAAAATTTCTCCAGAAAAAAATTCATTCAAAAAAGTACCGAAAAAATCGCAGGTTTTTTATCTTCAAGATACAAAATCCGTGACAACGATTTCTTATTTAAAATAGAATTTTAACAGTTTGTTGAATGAATATCGTTACATTTGCTTGCATTAAAGCAAAAAGTATAAAAATAATGGTTTCAGTGGTTATTTTTGAAAATAGAGAAGAAATACTCAAAATGTTTTTCTTAGGCCGAGTTACGTCGATTTTGAAAATGTTATTAAAAATCGAGGTACATTTTTATTTATTGTTCAATCGAGATGAAATCACTTTCAATGAGTGTTTTATAGGGAATTAAGCTGAATTCGGGCAAAAATTTCTCCAGAAAAAATGCATTCAAAAAAGTACCGAAAAAATCGCATGTTTTTCTTCTTCAAGATACAAAATCCGTGACAACGATTTCTTATTGAAAAATTGAATTTTAACAGTTTTTTGAATGAATATCGTTACATTTGCTTGAATTAAAGCAAAAAGTATAAAAATAATGGTTTCAGTGAACATATTTGAAAATAGTGAAGAAATACTCAAAGTAAGCTTCTTTGGCCGTGAAACGTCGATTTTGAAAATGTTATTAAAAATCGAGGTAAATTTTTAATTATTGTTCAATCGAGATGAAATCACTTTCAATGAGTGTTTTATAGGGAATTAAGCTGAATTCGGTCAAACATTTCTCCAGAAAAAAATGCATTCAAAAGTGTACCGAAAAAATCGCATGTTTTTTTTCTTCAAGATACAAAATCCGTGACAACGATTTCTTATTTAAAATTGAATTTTAACAGTTTGTTGATTGAATATCGTTACATTTGCTTGAATTAACGCAAAAATTACAAAAATTATGGTTTCAGTGGTTATATTTGAAAACAGTGAACAAATACTCAAAATGTTTTTCTTAGGCCGAGTTACGTCGATTTTGAAAATGTTATTAAAAATCGAGGTACATTTTTATTTATTGTTCAATCGAGATGAAATCACTTTCAATGAGTGTTTTATAGGGAATTAAGCTGAATTCGGCCAAAAATTTCTCCAGAAAAAAATTCATTCAAAAAAGTACCGAAAAAATCGCAGGTTTTTTATCTTCAAGATACAAAATCCGTGACAACGATTTCTTATTTAAAATAGAATTTTAACAGTTTGTTGAATGAATATCGTTACATTTGCTTGTATTAAGGCAAAAAGTATAAAAATAATGGTTTCAGTGGTTATTTTTGAAAATAGAGAAGAAATACTCAAAATGTTTTTCTTAGGCCGAGTTACGTCGATTTTGAAAATGTTATTAAAAATCGAGGTACATTTTTATTTATTGTTCAATCGAGATGAAATCACTTTCAATGAGTGTTTTATAGGGAATTAAGCTGAATTCGGGCAAAAATTTCTCCAGAAAAAATGCATTCAAAAAAGTACCGAAAAAATCGCATGTTTTTCTTCTTCAAGATACAAAATCCGTGACAACGATTTCTTATTGAAAAATTGAATTTTAACAGTTTTTTGAATGAATATCGTTACATTTGCTTGAATTAAAGCAAAAAGTATAAAAATAATGGTTTCAGTGAATATATTTGTAAATAGTGAACAAATACTCAAAATGTTTTTCTTAGGCCGAGTTACGTCGATTTTGAAAATGTTATTAAAAATCAAGGTACATTTTTATTTATTGTTCAATCGAGATGAAATCACTTTTAATGAGTGTTTTATTGGGAATTAAGCTGAATTCGGTCAAAAATTTCTCCAGAAAAAAATGCATTCAAAAAAGTACCGAAAAAATCGCATGTTTTTTATCTTCAAGATACAAAATCCGTGACAACGATTTCTTATTTAAAATAGAATTTTAACAGTTTGTTGAATGAAAATCGTTACATTTGCTTGCATTAAAGCAAAAAGTATAAAAATAATGGTTTCAGTGGTTATTTTTGAAAATAGAGAAGAAATACTCAAAATATGCTTCTTTGGCCGTGAAAAGTCGATTTTGAAAATGTTATTAAAAATCGAGGTACATTTTTATTTATTGTTCAATCGAGATGAAATCACTTTTATTGAGTGTTTTATAGGGAATTAAGCTGAATTCGGTCAAAAATTTCTCCTGAAAAAAATGCATTCAAAAAAGTACCGAAAAAATCGCATGTTTTTCTTCTTCAAGATACAAAATCCGTGACAACGATTTCTTATTGAAAAATTTAATTTTAACAGTTTTTTGATTGAATATCGTTACATTTGCTTGAATTAAAGCAAAAAGTATAAAAATAATGGTTTCAGTGAACATATTTGAAAATAGTGAAGAAATACTCAAAGTAAGCTTCTTTGGCCGTGAAACGTCGATTTTGAAAATCTTATTAAAAATCGAGGTAAATTTTTAATTATTGTTCAATCGAGATGAAATCACTTTCAATGAGTGTTTTATAGGGAATTAAGCTGAATTCGGTCAAACATTTCTCCAGAAAAAAATGCATTCAAAAGTGTACCGAAAAAATCGCATGTTTTTTTTCTTCAAGATACAAAATCCGTGACAACGATTTCTTATTTAAAATTGAATTTTAACAGTTTTTTGAATGAATATCGTTCCATTTGCTTGAATTAACGCAAAAATTACAAAAATAATGGTTTCAGTGGTTATATTTGAAAACAGTGAACAAATACTCAAAATGTTTTTCTTAGGCCGAGTTACGTCGATTTTGAAAATGTTATTAAAAATCGAGGTACATTTTTATTTATTGTTCAATCGAGATGAAATCACTTTCAATGAGTGTTTTATAGGGAATTAAGCTGAATTCGGTCAAAAATTTCTCCTGAAAAAAATGCATTCAAAAAAGTACCGAAAAAATCGCATGTTTTTCTTCTTCAAGATACAAAATCCGTGACAACGATTTCTTATTGAAAAATTTAATTTTAACAGTTTTTTGATTGAATATCGTTACATTTGCTTGAATTAAAGCAAAAAGTATAAAAATAATGGTTTCAGTGAACATATTTGAAAATAGTGAAGAAATACTCAAAGTAAGCTTCTTTGGCCGTGAAACGTCGATTTTGAAAATCTTATTAAAAATCGAGGTAAATTTTTAATTATTGTTCAATCGAGATGAAATCACTTTCAATGAGTGTTTTATAGGGAATTAAGCTGAATTCGGTCAAACATTTCTCCAGAAAAAAATGCATTCAAAAGTGTACCGAAAAAATCGCATGTTTTTTTTCTTCAAGATACAAAATCCGTGACAACGATTTCTTATTTAATATTGAATTTTAACAGTTTGTTGAATGAATATCGTTACATTTGCTTGAATTAACGCAAAAATTACAAAAATAATGGTTTCAGTGGTTATATTTGAAAACAGTGAACAAATACTCAAAATGTTTTTCTTAGGCCGAGTTACGTCGATTTTGAAAATGTTATTAAAAATCGAGGTACATTTTTATTTATTGTTCAATCGAGATGAAATCACTTTCAATGAGTGTTTTATAGGGAATTAAGCTGAATTCGGTCAAACATTTCTCCAGAAAAAAATGCATTCAAAAAAGTACCGAAAAAATCGCATGTTTTTCTTCTTCAAGATACAAAATCCGTGACAACGATTTCTTATTTAAAATTGAATTTTAACAGTTTTTTGATTGAATATCGTTACATTTGCTTGAATTAACGCAAAAATTACAAAAATAATGGTTTCAGTGGTTATATTTGAAAACAGTGAACAAATACTCAAAATGTTTTTCTTAGGCCGAGTTACGTCGATTTTGAAAATGTTATTAAAAATCGAGGTATATTTTTATTTATTGTTCAATCGAGATGAAATCACTTTCAATGAGTGTTTTATAGGGAATTAAGCTGAATTCGGTCAAAAATTTCTCCAGAAAAAAATTCATTCAAAAAAGTACCGAAAAAATCGCAGGTTTTTCTTCTTCAAGACACAAAATCCGTGAATACGATTTCTTACTGAAAATTGAATTTTAACAGTTTTTTGAATGAATATCGTTACATTGCTTGAATTAAAGCAAAAAGTATGTTACGTAAAAAGTCAAAGTTTTTCCACAATACCGGACGACCATTTAATTTCAGAGCTTCCGTGGCTCAATGGCTAGCGCTTTCGGCTTTTAACCGAAATTTTGGTTTTTCGAGCCCATCCGGGAGCGTTTTGTGAGGTCTCAGATGTAACGTAAAAAGTCAGAGTTTTTCACAATACATGACGACCATTTAATATTTAGGCTTCCGTGGCGAAATGGTTAGCGCGTTCAGCTGCTATTCAAAAGACTGGTGGTTTGAGCCCTCCCGGGAGCGGTGTTGTGACGTCTCGAATGTAACGTAAAATGTCAGAGTTTTTCCACAATACCTGACGAACATTTAATTTTTTGGGCTTCCGTGGCGCAATATTTAGCGCGTTCAGCTGTTAACCAATAGGTTGGTGGTTCGAGCCCACCCGGGAGCGGTGTTGTGGGATCTGAAATGTAACGTAAAATGTCAGAGTTTTTCCACAATACCTGACGAACATTTAATTTTTTGGGCTTCCGTGGCGCAATATTTAGCGCGTTCAGCTGTTAATCGAAAGGTTGGTGGTTCGAGCCCACCCGGGAGAGGTTTTGTGGGGTCTCAGATGTAGCGTAAAATGTCAAAACTTTTCCACAATACGTAACAACCATTTAATTTCTGAGCTTCCGTGGCTCAATGCTTTGCGCGTTCGGCTGTTAGCCAATAGGTTGGTGGTTCGAGCCCACCCGGGAGCGGTGTTGTGGGATCTCAAATGTAACGTAGAAAGCCAAAGTTTTTCCACAATACCTGACGACCATTTATTTTTTGGGCTTCCTTGGCGCAATGGTTAGCGCGTTCGGCTGTTAACCGAAAGGTTGGTGGTTCGAGCCCAACCGAGAGAGGTGTTGTAGGGTCTCAGATGTAACGTAATAAGTCATAACTTATCCACAATACGTGACAACCATTTAATTTCTGAGCTTCCGTGGCTCAATGGTTAGCGCGTTCGGCTGTTAACCAATAGGTTGGTGGTTCGAGCCCACCCGGGAGCGGTGGTGTGGGATCTCAAATGTAACGTAGAAAGCCAAAGTTTTGCCACAATACCTGACGACCATTAAATTTTTGGGCTTCCTTGGCTAAATGGTTAGCGCGTTCGGCTGTTAACCGAAAGGTTGGTGGTTCGAGCCCAATCGGAATAGGTGTTGTGACGTCTCAGATGTGACGTAAAAAGCCAAGGTTTTTTCCACAACACCTGACGACCATTTAATTTTTGGGCTTCCGTGGCGCAATGGTTAGCGCGTTCGGCTTTTAACCAATAGGTTGGTGGTTCTAGCCCATCCGGGAGCGGTGTTGTGACGTCTCATATGTAACGTAAAATGTCAGAGTTTTTCCACAATACCTGACGAACATTTAATTTTTGGGCTTCCGTGCCGCAATGACTAGCGCGTTCAGCTGTTAATCGAAAGGTTGAAGGTTCGAGCCCACCCGGGAGAGGTGTTGTGGGGTCTCAGATGTAGCGTAAAAAGTCAAAACTTTTCCACAATACGTGACAACCATTTAATTTCTGAGCTTCCGTGGCTCAATGGTTAGCGCGTTCGGCTGTTAACCAATAGGTTGGTGGTTCGAGCCCATCCGGGAGCGGTGTTGTGACGTCTCAGATGTGACGTAAAAAGTCAAGGTTTTTCCACAATACCGGACGACCATTTAAATTTTGGGCTTCCGTGGCGCAATCGTTAGCGCGTTCGGGTGTTAACAGAAAGGTTGGTGGTTCGAGCACACCCGGGAGCGGTGCTATGAGGTCTCAGATGTTACGTAAAAAGTCAAAGTTTTTCCACAATACCGGACGACCATTTAATTTTTTAGCTTCCGTGGCGCAATGGTTAGCGCGTTCAGCTGCTATTCAAAAGACTGGTGGTTTGAGCCCTCCCGGGAGCGGTGTTGTGACGTCTCAGATGTAACATAAAATGTCAGATTTTTTCCACAATACCTGACGAACATTGAAATTTTGGGCTTCCGTGGCGCAATGGTTAGCTCGTTCAGCTGTTAATCGAAAGGTTGGTGGTTCGAGCCCACCCGGGAGAGGTGTTGTGGGGTCTCAGATGTAGCGTAAAAAGTCAAAACTTTTCCACAATACGTGACAACCATTTAATTTCTGAGCTTCCGTGGCTCAATGGTTAGCGCGTTCGGCTGTTAACTAATAGGTTAATGGTTCGAGCCCACCCGGGAGCGGCGTTGTGGGATCTCAAATGTAACGTAGAAAGCCAAAGTTTTTCCACAATACTTGACGATCATTTAATTTTTGGGCTTCCGTGGCGCAATGGTTAGGGCGTTCGGCTGTTAACCAATAGGTTGGTGGTTCGAGCCCACCCGGGCGCGGTGTTGTGGGATCTCAAACGTAACGTGGAAAGCCAAAGTTTTTCCACAATACCTGACGACCATTTAATTTTTGGGCTTCCGTGGCGCAATGATTAGCGCGTTCAGCTGTTAATCGAAAGGTTGAAGGTTCGAGCCCACCCGGGAGAGGTGTTGTGGGGTCTCAGATGTAGCGTAAAAAGTCAAAACTTTTCCACAATACGTGACAACCATTTAATTTCTGAGCTTCCGTGGCTCAATGGTTAGCGCGTTCGGCTGTTAACCAATAGGTTGGTGGTTCGAGCCCACCCGGGAGCGGTGGTGTGGGATCTCAAATGTAACGTAGAAAGCCAAAGTTTTGCCACAATACCTGACGACCATTAAATTTTTGGGCTTCCTTGGCGCAATGGTTAGCGCGTTCGGCTGTTAACCGAAAGGTTGGTGGTTCGAGCCCAACCGGAATAGGTGTTGTGACGTCTCAGATGTGACGTAAAAAGCCAAGGTTTTTTCCACAACACCTGACGACCATTTAATTTTTGGGCTTCCGTGGCGCAATGGTTAGCGCGTTCGGCTTTTAACCAATAGGTTGGTGGTTCTAGCCCATCCGGGAGCGGTGAAGTGAGGTCTCAGATGTAACGTAAAATGTCAGAGTTTTTCCACAATACCTGACGAACATTTAATTTTTGGGCTTCCGTGCCGCAATGACTAGCGCGTTCAGCTGTTAATCGAAAGGTTGAAGGTTCGAGCCCACCCGGGAGAGGTGTTGTGGGGTCTCAGATGTAGCGTAAAAAGTCAAAACTTTTCCACAATACGTGACAACCATTTAATTTCTGAGCTTCCGTGGCTCAATGGTTAGCGCGTTCGGCTGTTAACCAATAGGTTGGTGGTTCGAGCCCATCCGGGAGCGGTGTTGTGACGTCTCAGATGTGACGTAAAAAGTCAAGGTTTTTCCACAATACCGGACGACCATTTAAATTTTGGGCTTCCGTGGCGCAATCGTTAGCGCGTTCGGGTGTTAACAGAAAGGTTGGTGGTTCGAGCACACCCGGGAGCGGTGCTATGAGGTCTCAGATGTTACGTAAAAAGTCAAAGTTTTTCCAAAATACCGGACGACCATTTCATTTTTTAGCTTCCGTGGCGCAATGGTTAGCGCGTTCAGCTGCTATTCAAAAGACTGGTGGTTTGAGCCCTCCCGGGAGCGGTGTTGTGACGTCTCAGATGTAACATAAAATGTCAGATTTTTCCACAATACCTGACGAACATTGAAATTTTGGGCTTCCGTGGCGCAATGGTTAGCGCGTTCAGCTGTTAATCGAAAGGTTGAAGGTTCGAGCCCACCCGGGAGAGGTGTTGTGGGGTCTCAGATGTAGCGTAAAAAGTCAAAACTTTTCCACAATACGTGACAACCATTTAATTTCTGAGCTTCCGTGGCGCAATGGTTAGCGCGTTCAGCAGTTAACAAATAATTTAGTGGTTCGAGCCCACCCGGGAGCGGCGTTGTGGGATCTCAGAGATACGGGGATGTAAATAATGTGACCTTGACACAAATGTTCGGATAATTATAAAAAAAAACTTCGCGGTTTCGAACCTGTGGCCTTCCGGGAGTGAGGCGGATGCGATAACCGCTACACTAAAGATATGTTATTATTTTTAATCGAAAGAACAGGGTCAATTAATTAAGCAATACGTGAAAAAACAAACCTCTCCATAGAAAATGCATTAGACTATACTTTGCAGGCTCCTAACTCTGTTTCTACTAGAGATACGGGGATGTCCTTAGGATATGATATAGTCCAAATTGTCCCCCATTTAACCATACTAAAAACTTTGGGCTACGACAAACAGGGGCCGAGTAATTAAGCTAAACGTAAACAAACAACCCCTCCATAGGAAATGCATTAGACTATACTTTGCAGGCTCGTAACTCTGTTTCTACTGGAGATACGGGTATGTCCTTTGAGTATGTTTTAGTCCAATTTGTCCCCCATCTAACCATACAAAAACATTGAGCTACGACAAACAGGGGCCGAGATATTAAGCAAAATGTTCGTCAACTTTGGTATCGTCTCACTTATTTTTATTATGTTACTTATGATTTTTGCACTAAACTTTGGAGGCTCATAAATCTTGTTCTACAAGAGATAATGGGATCTCCTTTGGATATGTTATAGTACTCTTTGCTCCCCATACAAGGATACTTTAAACTTGAGGCTACCTCAATATCGTCGTCAACTTATTTTTTGTCTCACTTATTGTTAGAAGGTTACTTGTATGGTTAGATGGGGGACAAATTGGACTAAAACATATTCAAAGGACATCCCCGTATCTCCAGTAGAAACAGAGTTACGAGCCTGCAAAGTATAGTCTAATGCATTTTCTATGGAGGGGTTTGTTTGTTCACGTATTGCTTAATTACTTGACCCTGTTCTTTCGATTAAAAATAATAACATATCTTTAGTGTAGCAGTTAACGCATCCGCCTCACTCCCGGAAGGCCACAGGTTCGAAACCGCGAAGTTTTTTTTATAATTATCCGAACATTTGTGTCAAGGTCACATTATTTACATCCCCGTATCTCTGGTAGAACCAGAGTTACCAGCCTCCAGAATTTAGTCTAATGTTTTTCCTATGGAGGGGTTTGTTTGTTTACGATTAGCTTAATATTCGACTACTGTTTGTCGAAGCCCTAATTCTTAGTATGGCTAGATGGGGGACAAATTGGTCTATAACATACTCAAAGGACATCCCCGTATCTCCAGTAGAAACAGAGTTACGAGCCTGCAAAGTATATTTTAAAAAATCAAAAGTAACCTTCTAACAATAAGTGAGACAAAAAGTAAGTTGACGACGATATTGAGGTAGCCTCAAGTTTAAAGTATCCTTGTATGGGGAGCAAAGAGTACTATAACATATCCAAAGGAGATCCCAGTACCTCTTGTAGAACAAGAGTTATGAGCCTCCAAAGTTTAGTGCAAAAATCATAAGTAACATAATAAAAATAAGTGAGACGATACCAAAGTTGACGAACATTTTGCTTAATATCTCGGCCCTTGTTTGTCGTAGCTCAATATTTTTAGTATGGTTAGATGGGGGACAATTTGGAATATAGCATATCCTAAGGTCATCCCCTTATCTTTAGTAGACACAGAGTTATGGGCCTGCAAATTATAGTCTAATGCATTTCCTATGGAGGGGTTTGTTTGTTTACGATTAGCTTAATTACTCGACTACTGTTTGTCGTAGCTCAATGTTTTTAGTATGGTTAGATGGGGGACAAATTGGACTATAACATACTCAAAGGACATCCCCGTATCTCCAGTAGAAACAGAGTTACGAGCCTGCAAAGCATAGTCTAATGCATTTTCTATGGAGGGGTTTGTTTGTTCACGTATTGCTTAATTACTTGACCCTGTTCTTTCGATTAAAAATAATAACATATCTTTAGTGTAGCGGTTATCGCATCCGCCTCACTCTCGGAAGGCCACAGGTTCGAAACCACGAAGTTTTTTTTTCTTGGAACATGCAAAGACCTTTATAATTATCCGAACATTTGTGTCAAGGTCACATTATTTACATCCCCGTATCTCTGGTAAAACCAGAGTTACGAGCCTCCAGAATTTAGTCTAATGTATTTCCTATGGAGGGGTTTGTTTGTATACGATTAGCTTAATTACTCGACTACTGTTTGTCGTAGCCCTAATTCTTAGTATGGCTAGATGAAGGACAAATTGGTCTATAACATACTCAAAGGACATCCCCGTATCTCCAGTAGAAACAGAGTTACGAGCCTGCAAAGTATATTTTCAAAAATCAAAAGTAACCTTCTAACAATAAGTGAGACAAAAAGTAAGTTGACGACGATATTGAGGTAGCCTCAAGTTTAAAGTATCATTGTATGGGGAGCAAAGAGTACTATAACATATCCAAAGGAGATCCCAGTATCTCTTGTAGAACAAGAGTTAATTATGAGCCTCCAAAGTTTAGTGCAAAAATCATAAGTAACATAATAAAAATAAGTGAGACGATACCAAAGTTGACGAACATTTTGCTTAATATCTCGGCTCCTGTTTGTCATAGCTCAATGTTTTTAGTATGGTTAGATGGGGGACAAATTGGACTATAACATACTCAAAGGACATCCCCGTATCTCCAGTAGAAACAGAGTTACGAGCCTGCAAAGTATATTTTCAAAAATCAAAAGTAACCTTCTAACAATAAGTGAGACAAAAAGTAAGTTGACGACGATATTGAGGTAGCCTCAAGTTTAAAGTATCCTTGTATGGGGAGCAAAGAGTACTATAACATATCCAAAGGAGATCCCAGTACCTCTTGTAGAACAAGAGTTATGAGCCTCCAAAGTTTAGTGCAAAAATCATAAGTAACATAATAAAAATAAGTGAGACGATACCAAAGTTGACGAACATTTTGCTTAATATCTCGGCCCTTGTTTGTCGTAGCTCAATATTTTTAGTATGGTTAGATGGGGGACAATTTGGAATATAGCATATCCTAAGGTCATCCCCTTATCTTTAGTAGACACAGAGTTATGGGCCTGCAAAGTATAGTCTAATGCATTTCCTATGGAGGGGTTTGTTTGTTTACGATTAGCTTAATTACTCGACTACTGTTTGTCGTAGCTCAATGTTTTTAGTATGGTTAGATGGGGGACAAATTGGACTATAACATACTCAAAGGACATCCCCGTATCTCCAGTAGAAACAGAGTAACGAGCCTGCAAAGCATAGTCTAATGCATTTTCTATGGAGGGGTTTGTTTGTTCACGTATTGCTTAATTACTTGACCCTGTTCTTTCGATTAAAAATAATAACATATCTTTAGTGTAGCGGTTATCGCATCCGCCTCACTCTCGGAAGGCCACAGGTTCGAAACCACGAAGTTTTTTTTTCTTGGAACATGCAAAGACCTTTATAATTATCCGAACATTTGTGTCAAGGTCACATTATTTACATCCCCGTATCTCTGGTAAAACCAGAGTTACGAGCCTCCAGAATTTAGTCTAATGTATTTCCTATGGAGGGGTTTGTTTGTATACGATTAGCTTAATTACTCGACTACTGTTTGTCGTAGCCCTAATTCTTAGTATGGCTAGATGAAGGACAAATTGGTCTATAACATACTCAAAGGACATCCCCGTATCTCCAGTAGAAACAGAGTTACGAGCCTGCAAAGTATATTTTCAAAAATCAAAAGTAACCTTCTAACAATAAGTGAGACAAAAAGTAAGTTGACGACGATATTGAGGTAGCCTCAAGTTTAAAGTATCATTGTATGGGGAGCAAAGAGTACTATAACATATCCAAAGGAGATCCCAGTATCTCTTGTAGAACAAGAGTTAATTATGAGCCTCCAAAGTTTAGTGCAAAAATCATAAGTAACATAATAAAAATAAGTGAGACGATACCAAAGTTGACGAACATTTTGCTTAATATCTCGGCTCCTGTTTGTCATAGCTCAATGTTTTTAGTATGGTTAGATGGGGGACAAATTGGACTATAACATACTCAAAGGACATCCCCGTATCTCCAGTAGAAACAGAGTTACGAGCCTGCAAAGTATATTTTCAAAAATCAAAAGTAACCTTCTAACAATAAGTGAGACAAAAAGTAAGTTGACGACGATATTGAGGTAGCCTCAAGTTTAAAGTATCCTTGTATGGGGAGCAAAGAGTACTATAACATATCCAAAGGAGATCCCAGTACCTCTTGTAGAACAAGAGTTATGAGCCTCCAAAGTTTAGTGCAAAAATCATAAGTAACATAATAAAAATAAGTGAGACGATACCAAAGTTGACGAACATTTTGCTTAATATCTCGGCCCTTGTTTGTCGTAGCTCAATATTTTTAGTATGGTTAGATGGGGGACAATTTGGAATATAGCATATCCTAAGGTCATCCCCTTATCTTTAGTAGACACAGAGTTATGGGCCTGCAAAGTATAGTCTAATGCATTTCCTATGGAGGGGTTTGTTTGTTTACGATTAGCTTAATTACTCGACTACTGTTTGTCGTAGCTCAATGTTTTTAGTATGGTTAGATGGGGGACAAATTGGACTATAACATACTCAAAGGACATCCCCGTATCTCCAGTAGAAACAGAGTAACGAGCCTGCAAAGCATAGTCTAATGCATTTTCTATGGAGGGGTTTGTTTGTTCACGTATTGCTTAATTACTTGACCCTGTTCTTTCGATTAAAAATAATAACATATCTTTAGTGTAGCGGTTATCGCATCCGCCTCACTCTCGGAAGGCCACAGGTTCGAAACCACGAAGTTTTTTTTTCTTGGAACATGCAAAGACCTTTATAATTATCCGAACATTTGTGTCAAGGTCACATTATTTACATCCCCGTATCTCTGGTAAAACCAGAGTTACGAGCCTCCAGAATTTAGTCTAATGTATTTCCTATGGAGGGGTTTGTTTGTATACGATTAGCTTAATTACTCGACTACTGTTTGTCGTAGCCCTAATTCTTAGTATGGCTAGATGAAGGACAAATTGGTCTATAACATACTCAAAGGACATCCCCGTATCTCCAGTAGAAACAGAGTTACGAGCCTGCAAAGTATATTTTCAAAAATCAAAAGTAACCTTCTAACAATAAGTGAGACAAAAAGTAAGTTGACGACGATATTGAGGTAGCCTCAAGTTTAAAGTATCATTGTATGGGGAGCAAAGAGTACTATAACATATCCAAAGGAGATCCCAGTATCTCTTGTAGAACAAGAGTTAATTATGAGCCTCCAAAGTTTAGTGCAAAAATCATAAGTAACATAATAAAAATAAGTGAGACGATACCAAAGTTGACGAACATTTTGCTTAATATCTCGGCTCCTGTTTGTCATAGCTCAATGTTTTTAGTATGGTTAGATGGGGGACAAATTGGACTATAACATACTCAAAGGACATCCCCGTATCTCCAGTAGAAACAGAGTTACGAGCCTGCAAAGTATATTTTCAAAAATCAAAAGTAACCTTCTAACAATAAGTGAGACAAAAAGTAAGTTGACGACGATATTGAGGTAGCCTCAAGTTTAAAGTATCCTTGTATGGGGAGCAAAGAGTACTATAACATATCCAAAGGAGATCCCAGTACCTCTTGTAGAACAAGAGTTATGAGCCTCCAAAGTTTAGTGCAAAAATCATAAGTAACATAATAAAAATAAGTGAGACGATACCAAAGTTGACGAACATTTTGCTTAATATCTCGGCCCTTGTTTGTCGTAGCTCAATATTTTTAGTATGGTTAGATGGGGGACAATTTGGAATATAGCATATCCTAAGGTCATCCCCTTATCTTTAGTAGACACAGAGTTATGGGCCTGCAAAGTATAGTCTAATGCATTTCCTATGGAGGGGTTTGTTTGTTTACGATTAGCTTAATTACTCGACTACTGTTTGTCGTAGCTCAATGTTTTTAGTATGGTTAGATGGGGGACAAATTGGACTATAACATACTCAAAGGACATCCCCGTATCTCCAGTAGAAACAGAGTAACGAGCCTGCAAAGCATAGTCTAATGCATTTTCTATGGAGGGGTTTGTTTGTTCACGTATTGCTTAATTACTTGACCCTGTTCTTTCGATTAAAAATAATAACATATCTTTAGTGTAGCGGTTATCGCATCCGCCTCACTCTCGGAAGGCCACAGGTTCGAAACCACGAAGTTTTTTTTTCTTGGAACATGCAAAGACCTTTATAATTATCCGAACATTTGTGTCAAGGTCACATTATTTACATCCCCGTATCTCTGGTAGAACCAGAGTTACCAGCCTCCAGAATTTAGTCTAATGTTTTTCCTATGGAGGGGTTTGTTTGTTTACGATTAGCTTAATTACTCGACTACTGTTTGTCGAAGCCCTAATTCTTAGTATGGCTAGATGGGGGACAAATTGGTCTATAACATACTCAAAGGACATCCCCGTATCTCCAGTAGAAACAGAGTTACGAGCCTGCAAAGTATATTTTCAAAAATCAAAAGTAACCTTCTAACAATAAGTGAGACAAAAAGTAAGTTGACGACGATATTGAGGTAGCCTCAAGTTTAAAGTATCCTTGTATGGGGAGCAAAGAGTACTATAACATATCCAAAGGAGATCCCAGTACCTCTTGTAGAACAAGAGTTATGAGCCTCCAAAGTTTAGTGCAAAAATCATAAGTAACATAATAAAAATAAGTGAGACGATACCAAAGTTGACGAACATTTTGCTTAATATCTCGGCCCTTGTTTGTCGTAGCTCAATATTTTTAGTATGGTTAGATGGGGGACAATTTGGACTATAGCATATCCTAAGGTCATCCCCTTATCTTTAGTAGACACAGAGTTATGGGCCTGCAAAGTATAGTCTAATGCATTTCCTATGGAGGGGTTTGTTTGTTTACGATTAGCTTAATTACTCGACTACTGTTTGTCGTAGCTCAACGTTTTTAGTATGGTTAGATGGGGGACAATTTGGACTATAACATACCCTAAGGACATCCTCGTATCTCCAGTAGAAACAGAGTTACGAGCCTGCAAAGTATAGTCTAATGCATTTTCTATGGAGGGGTTTGTTTGTTCACGTATTGCTTAATTACTTGACCCTGTTCTTTCGATTAAAAATAATAACATATCTTTAGTGTAGCAGTTAACGCATCCGCCTCACTCCCGGAAGGCCACAGGTTCGAAACCGCGAAGTTTTTTTTATAATTATCCGAACATTTGTGTCAAGGTCACATTATTTACATCCCCGTATCTCTGGTAGAACCAGAGTTACGAGCCTCCAGAATTTAGTCTAATGTATTTCCTATGGAGGGGGTTTGTTTGTTTACGATTAGCTTAATTACTCGACTACTGTTTGTCGTAGCCCTAATTCTTGGTAAGGCTAGATGAAGGACAAATTGGTCTATAACATACTCAAAGGACATCCCCGTATCTCCAGTAGAAACAGAGTTACGAGCCTGCAAAGTATATTTTCAAAAATCAAAAGTAACCTTCTAACAATAAGTGAGACAAAAAGTAAGTTGACGACGATATTGAGGTAGCCTCAAGTTTAAAGTATCCTTGTATGGGGAGCAAAGAGTACTATAACATATCCAAAGGAGATCCCAGTACCTCTTGTAGAACAAGAGTTATGAGCCTCCAAAGTTTAGTGCAAAAATCATAAGTAACATAATAAAAATAAGTGAGACGATACCAAAGTTGACGAACATTTTGCTTAATATCTCGGCCCTTGTTTGTCGTAGCTCAATATTTTTAGTATGGTTAGATGGGGGACAATTTGGACTATAGCATATCCTAAGGTCATCCCCTTATCTTTAGTAGACACAGAGTTATGGGCCTGCAAAGTATAGTCTAATGCATTTCCTATGGAGGGGTTTGTTTGTTTACGATTAGCTTAATTACTCGACTACTGTTTGTCGTAGCTCAACGTTTTTAGTATGGTTAGATGGGGGACAATTTGGACTATAACATACCCTAAGGACATCCTCGTATCTCCAGTAGAAACAGAGTTACGAGCCTGCAAAGTATAGTCTAATGCATTTTCTATGGAGGGGTTTGTTTGTTCACGTATTGCTTAATTACTTGACCCTGTTCTTTCGATTAAAAATAATAACATATCTTTAGTGTAGCAGTTAACGCATCCGCCTCACTCCCGGAAGGCCACAGGTTCGAAACCGCGAAGTTTTTTTTATAATTATCCGAACATTTGTGTCAAGGTCACATTATTTACATCCCCGTATCTCTGGTAGAACCAGAGTTACCAGCCTCCAGAATTTAATCTAATGTTTTTCCTATGGAGGGGTTTGTTTGTTTACGATTAGCTTAATTACTCGACTACTGTTTGTCGAAGCCCTAATTCTTAGTATGGCTAGATGGGGGACAAATTGGTCTATAACATACTCAAAGGACATCCCCGTATCTCCAGTAGAAACAGAGTTACGAGCCTGCAAAGTATATTTTCAAAAATCAAAAGTAACCTTCTAACAATAAGTGAGACAAAAAGTAAGTTGACGACGATATTGAGGTAGCCTCAAGTTTAAAGTATCCTTGTATGGGGAGCAAAGAGTACTATAACATATCCAAAGGAGATCCCAGTACCTCTTGTAGAACAAGAGTTATGAGCCTCCAAAGTTTAGTGCAAAAATCATAAGTAACATAATAAAAATAAGTGAGACGATACCAAAGTTGACGAACATTTTGCTTAATATCTCGGCCCTTGTTTGTCGTAGCTCAATATTTTTAGTATGGTTAGATGGGGGACAAATTGGACTATAACATACTCAAAGGACATCCCCGTATCTCCAGTAGAAACAGAGTTACGAGCCTGCAAAGTATAGTCTAATGCATTTTCTATGGAGGGGTTTGTTTGTTCACGTTTAACTTAATTACTCGGCCCCTGTTTGTCGTAGCCCAACGTTTTTAGTATGGTTAGATGGGGGACAATTTGGACTATAACATACCCTAAGGACATCCTCGTATCTCCAGTAGAAACAGAGGTACGAGCCTGCAAAGTATAGTCTAATGCATTTTCTATGGAGGGGTTTGTTTGTTCACGTATTGCTTAATTACTTGACCCTGTTCTTTCGATTAAAAATAATAACATATCTTTAGTGTAGCAGTTAACGCATCCGCCTCACTCCCGGAAGGCCACAGGTTCGAAACCGCGAAGTTTTTTTTATAATTATCCGAACATTTGTGTCAAGGTCACATTATTTACATCCCCGTATCTCTGGTAGAACCAGAGTTACCAGCCTCCAGAATTTAGTCTAATGTTTTTCCTATGGAGGGGTTTGTTTGTTTACGATTAGCTTAATTACTCGACTACTGTTTGTCGAAGCCCTAATTCTTAGTATGGCTAGATGGGGGACAAATTGGTCTATAACATACTCAAAGGACATCCCCGTATCTCCAGTAGAAGCAGAGTTACGAGCCTGCAAAGTATATTTTCAAAAATCAAAAGTAACCTTCTAACAATAAGTGAGACAAAAAGTAAGTTGACGACGATATTGAGGTAGCCTCAAGTTTAAAGTATCCTTGTATGGGGAGCAAAGAGTACTATAACATATCCAAAGGAGATACCAGTATCTCTTTTAGAACAAGAGTTATGAGCCTCCAAAGTTTAGTGCAAAAATCATAAGTAACATAATAAAAATAAGTGAGACGATACCAAAGTTGACGAACATTTTGCTTAATATCTCGGCCAATGTTTGTCGTAGCTCAATGTTTTTAGTATGGTTAGATGGGGGACAATTTGGACTATAACATATCCTAAGGACATCCCCGTATCTCTAGTAGACACAGAGTTATGGGCCTGCAAAATATAGTCTACTGCATTTCCTATGGACGGGTTGTTTGTTTACGTTTAGCTTAATTACTCGGCCCCTGTTGGTCGTAGCTCAATGTTTTTAATGTGGTTAGATGGGGGACAAATTGGACTATAACATACTCAAAGGACATCCCCGTATCTCCAGTAGAAACAGAGTTAGGAGCCTGCAAAGTATAGTCTAATGCATTTTCTATGGAGGGGTTTGTTTTTTCACGTATTGCTTAATTACTTGACCCTGTTCTTTCGATTAAAAATAATAACATATCTTTAGTGTAGCGGTTATCGCATCCGCCTCACTCCCGGAAGGCCACAGGTTCGAAACCGCGAAGTTTTTTTTTATAATTATCCGAACATTTGTGTCAAGGTCACATTATTTACATCCCCGTATCTCTGGTAGAACCAGAGTTACGAGCCTCCAGAATTTAGTCTAATGTATTTCCTATGGAGGGGGTTTGTTTGTTTACGATTAGCTTAATTACTCGACTACTGTTTGTCGAAGCCCTAATTCTTAGTATGGCTAGATGGGGGACAAATTGGTCTATAACATACTCAAAGGACATCCCCGTATCTCCAGTAGAAACAGAGTTACGAGCCTGCAAAGTATATTTTCAAAAATCAAAAGTAACCTTCTAACAATAAGTGAGACAAAAAGTAAGTTGACGACGATATTGAGGTAGCCTCAAGTTTAAAGTATCCTTGTATGGGGAGCAAAGAGTACTCTAACATATCCAAAGGAGATACCAGTATCTCTTTTAGAACAAGAGTTATGAGCCTCCAAAGTTTAGTGCAAAAATCATAAGTAACATAATAAAAATAAGTGAGACGATACCAAAGTTGACGAACATTTTGCTTAATATCTCGGCCAATGTTTGTCGTAGCTCAATGTTTTTAGTATGGTTAGATGGGGGACAATTTGGACTATAACATATCCTAAGGACATCCCCGTATCTCTAGTAGACACAGAGTTATGGGCCTGCAAAATATAGTCTACTGCATTTCCTATGGACGGGTTGTTTGTTTACGTTTAGCTTAATTACTCGGCCCCTGTTGGTCGTAGCTCAATGTTTTTAATATGGTTAGATGGGGGACAAATTGGACTATAACATACTCAAAGGACATCCCCGTATCTCCAGTAGAAACAGAGTTAGGAGCCTGCAAAGTATAGTCTAATGCATTTTCTATGGAGGGGTTTGTTTTTTCACGTATTGCTTAATTACTTGACCCTGTTCTTTCGATTAAAAATAATAACATATCTTTAGTGTAGCGGTTATCGCATCCGCCTCACTCCCGGAAGGCCACAGGTTCGAAACCGCGAAGTTTTTTTTTATAATTATCCGAACATTTGTGTCAAGGTCACATTATTTACATCCCCGTATCTCTGGTAGAACCAGAGTTACGAGCCTCCAGAATTTAGTCTAATGTATTTCCTATGGAGGGGGTTTGTTTGTTTACGATTAGCTTAATTACTCGACTACTGTTTGTCGAAGCCCTAATTCTTAGTATGGCTAGATGGGGGACAAATTGGTCTATAACATACTCAAAGGACATCCCCGTATCTCCAGTAGAAACAGAGTTACGAGCCTGCAAAGTATATTTTCAAAAATCAAAAGTAACCTTCTAACAATAAGTGAGACAAAAAGTAAGTTGACGACGATATTGAGGTAGCCTCAAGTTTAAAGTATCCTTGTATGGGGAGCAAAGAGTACTATAACATATCCAAAGGAGATACCAGTATCTCTTTTTGAACAAGAGTTATGAGCCTCCAAAGTTTAGTGCAAAAATCATAAGTAACATAATAAAAATAAGTGAGACGATACCAAAGTTGACGAACATTTTGCTTAATATCTCGGCCAATGTTTGTCGTAGCTCAATGTTTTTAGTATGGTTAGATGGGGGACAATTTGGACTATAACATATCCTAAGGACATCCCCGTATCTCTAGTAGACACAGAGTTATGGGCCTGCAAAATATAGTCTACTGCATTTCCTATGGACGGGTTGTTTGTTTACGTTTAGCTTAATTACTCGGCCCCTGTTGGTCGTAGCTCAATGTTTTTAATATGGTTAGATGGGGGACAAATTGGACTATAACATACTCAAAGGACATCCCCGTATCTCCAGTAGAAACAGAGTTAGGAGCCTGCAAAGTATAGTCTAATGCATTTTCTATGGAGGGGTTTGTTTTTTCACGTATTGCTTAATTACTTGACCCTGTTCTTTCGATTAAAAATAATAACATATCTTTAGTGTAGCGGTTATCGCATCCGCCTCACTCCCGGAAGGCCACAGGTTCGAAACCGCGAAGTTTTTTTTTATAATTATCCGAACATTTGTGTCAAGGTCACATTATTTACATCCCCGTATCTCTGGTAGAACCAGAGTTACGAGCCTCCAGAATTTAGTCTAATGTATTTCCTATGGAGGGGGTTTGTTTGTTTACGATTAGCTTAATTACTCGACTACTGTTTGTCGAAGCCCTAATTCTTAGTATGGCTAGATGGGGGACAAATTGGTCTATAACATACTCAAAGGACATCCCCGTATCTCCAGTAGAAACAGAGTTACGAGCCTGCAAAGTATATTTTCAAAAATCAAAAGTAACCTTCTAACAATAAGTGAGACAAAAAGTAAGTTGACGACGATATTGAGGTAGCCTCAAGTTTAAAGTATCCTTGTATGGGGAGCAAAGAGTACTATAACATATCCAAAGGAGATCCCAGTACCTCTTGTAGAACAAGAGTTATGAGCCTCCAAAGTTTAGTGCAAAAATCATAAGTAACGTAATAAAAATAAGTGAGACGATACCAAAGTTGACGAACATTTTGCTTAATATCTCGGCCCTTGTTTGTCGTAGCTCAATATTTTTAGTATGGTTAGATGGGGGACAATTTGGACTATAGCATATCCTAAGGTCATCCCCTTATCTTTAGTAGACACAGAGTTATGGGCCTGCAAAGTATAGTCTAATGCATTTCCTATGGAGGGGTTTGTTTGTTTACGATTAGCTTAATTACTCGACTACTGTTTGTCGTAGCTCCATGTTTTTAGTATGGTTAGATGGGGGACAAATTGGACTATAACATACTCAAAGGACATCCCCGTATCTCCAGTAGAATCAGAGTTACGAGCCTGCAAAGTATAGTCTAATGCATTTTCTATGGAGGGGTTTGTTTGTTCACGTTTAACTTAATTACTCGGCCCCTGTTTGTCGTAGCCCAACGTTTTTAGTATGGTTAGATGGGGGACAATTTGGACTATAACATACCCTAAGGACATCCTCGTATCTCCAGTAGAAACAGAGTTACGAGCCTGCAAAGTATAGTCTAATGCATTTTCTATGGAGGGGTTTGTTTGTTCACGTATTGCTTAATTACTTGACCCTGTTCTTTCGATTAAAAATAATAACATATCTTTAGTGTAGCGGTTATCGCATCCGCCTCACTCCCGGAAGGCCACAGGTTCGAAACCGCGAAGTTTTTTTTTTGCTTGGAACATGCAAAGACCTTTATAATTATCCGAACATTTGTGTCAAGGTCACATTATTTACATCCCCGTATCTCTGGTAGAACCAGAGTTACGAGCCTCCAGAATTTAGTCTAATGTATTTCCTATGAAGGGGTTTGTTTGTTTACGATTAGCTTAATTACTCGACTACTGTTTGTCGTAGCCCTAATTCTTAGTATGGCTAGATGGGGGACAAATTGGTCTATAACATACTCAAAGGACATCCCCGTATCTCCCGTAGAAACAGAGTTACGAGCCTGCAAAGTTTATTTTCAAAAATCAAAAGTAACCTTCTAACAATAAGTGAGACAAAAAGTAAGTTGACGACGATATTGAGGTAGCCTCAAGTTTAAAGTATCCTTGTATGGGGAGCAAAGAGTACTATAACATATCCAAAGGAGATACCAGTATCTCTTTTAGAACAAGAGTTATGAGCCTCCAAAGTTTAGTGCAAAAATCATAAGTAACATAATAAAAATAAGTGAGACGATACCAAAGTTGACGAACATTTTGCTTAATATCTCGGCCAATGTTTGTCGTAGCTCAATGTTTTTAGTATGGTTAGATGGGGGACAATTTGGACTATAACATATCCTAAGGACATCCCCGTATCTCTAGTAGACACAGAGTTATGGGCCTGCAAAATATAGTCTACTGCATTTCCTATGGACGGGTTGTTTGTTTACGTTTAGCTTAATTACTCGGCCCCTGTTGGTCGTAGCTCAATGTTTTTAATATGGTTAGATGGGGGACAAATTGGACTATAACATACTCAAAGGACATCCCCGTATCTCCAGTAGAAACAGAGTTAGGAGCCTGCAAAGTATAGTCTAATGCATTTTCTATGGAGGGGTTTGTTTTTTCACGTATTGCTTAATTACTTGACCCTGTTCTTTCGATTAAAAATAATAACATATCTTTAGTGTAGCGGTTATCGCATCCGCCTCACTCCCGGAAGGCCACAGGTTCGAAACCGCGAAGTTTTTTTTTATAATTATCCGAACATTTGTGTCAAGGTCACATTATTTACATCCCCGTATCTCTGGTAGAACCAGAGTTACGAGCCTCCAGAATTTAGTCTAATGTATTTCCTATGGAGGGGGTTTGTTTGTTTACGATTAGCTTAATTACTCGACTACTGTTTGTCGAAGCCCTAATTCTTAGTATGGCTAGATGGGGGACAAATTGGTCTATAACATACTCAAAGGACATCCCCGTATCTCCAGTAGAAACAGAGTTACGAGCCTGCAAAGTATATTTTCAAAAATCAAAAGTAACCTTCTAACAATAAGTGAGACAAAAAGTAAGTTGACGACGATATTGAGGTAGCCTCAAGTTTAAAGTATCCTTGTATGGGGAGCAAAGAGTACTATAACATATCCAAAGGAGATCCCAGTACCTCTTGTAGAACAAGAGTTATGAGCCTCCAAAGTTTAGTGCAAAAATCATAAGTAACATAATAAAAATAAGTGAGACGATACCAAAGTTGACGAACATTTTGCTTAATATCTCGGCCCTTGTTTGTCGTAGCTCAATATTTTTAGTATGGTTAGATGGGGGACAATTTGGACTATAGCATATCCTAAGGTCATCCCCTTATCTTTAGTAGACACAGAGTTATGGGCCTGCAAAGTATAGTCTAATGCATTTCCTATGGAGGGGTTTGTTTGTTTACGATTAGCTTAATTACTCGACTACTGTTTGTCGTAGCTCCATGTTTTTAGTATGGTTAGATGGGGGACAAATTGGACTATAACATACTCAAAGGACATCCCCGTATCTCCAGTAGAATCAGAGTTACGAGCCTGCAAAGTATAGTCTAATGCATTTTCTATGGAGGGGTTTGTTTGTTCACGTTTAACTTAATTACTCGGCCCCTGTTTGTCGTAGCCCAACGTTTTTAGTATGGTTAGATGGGGGACAATTTGGACTATAACATACCCTAAGGACATCCTCGTATCTCCAGTAGAAACAGAGTTACGAGCCTGCAAAGTATAGTCTAATGCATTTTCTATGGAGGGGTTTGTTTGTTCACGTATTGCTTAATTACTTGACCCTGTTCTTTCGATTAAAAATAATAACATATCTTTAGTGTAGCGGTTATCGCATCCGCCTCACTCCCGGAAGGCCACAGGTTCGAAACCGCGAAGTTTTTTTTTTGCTTGGAACATGCAAAGACCTTTATAATTATCCGAACATTTGTGTCAAGGTCACATTATTTACATCCCCGTATCTCTGGTAGAACCAGAGTTACGAGCCTCCAGAATTTAGTCTAATGTATTTCCTATGAAGGGGTTTGTTTGTTTACGATTAGCTTAATTACTCGACTACTGTTTGTCGTAGCCCTAATTCTTAGTATGGCTAGATGGGGGACAAATTGGTCTATAACATACTCAAAGGACATCCCCGTATCTCCCGTAGAAACAGAGTTACGAGCCTGCAAAGTTTATTTTCAAAAATCAAAAGTAACCTTCTAACAATAAGTGAGACAAAAAGTAAGTTGACGACGATATTGAGGTAGCCTCAAGTTTAAAGTATCCTTGTATGGGGAGCAAAGAGTACTATAACATATCCAAAGGAGATACCAGTATCTCTTTTAGAACAAGAGTTATGAGCCTCCAAAGTTTAGTGCAAAAATCATAAGTAACATAATAAAAATAAGTGAGACGATACCAAAGTTGACGAACATTTTGCTTAATATCTCGGCCAATGTTTGTCGTAGCTCAATGTTTTTAGTATGGTTAGATGGGGGACAATTTGGACTATAACATATCCTAAGGACATCCCCGTATCTCTAGTAGACACAGAGTTATGGGCCTGCAAAATATAGTCTACTGCATTTCCTATGGACGGGTTGTTTGTTTACGTTTAGCTTAATTACTCGGCCCCTGTTGGTCGTAGCTCAATGTTTTTAATATGGTTAGATGGGGGACAAATTGGACTATAACATACTCAAAGGACATCCCCGTATCTCCAGTAGAAACAGAGTTAGGAGCCTGCAAAGTATAGTCTAATGCATTTTCTATGGAGGGGTTTGTTTTTTCACGTATTGCTTAATTACTTGACCCTGTTCTTTCGATTAAAAATAATAACATATCTTTAGTGTAGCGGTTATCGCATCCGCCTCACTCCCGGAAGGCCACAGGTTCGAAACCGCGAAGTTTTTTTTTATAATTATCCGAACATTTGTGTCAAGGTCACATTATTTACATCCCCGTATCTCTGGTAGAACCAGAGTTACGAGCCTCCAGAATTTAGTCTAATGTATTTCCTATGGAGGGGGTTTGTTTGTTTACGATTAGCTTAATTACTCGACTACTGTTTGTCGTAGCCCTAATTCTTGGTAAGGCTAGATGAAGGACAAATTGGTCTATAACATACTCAAAGGACATCCCCGTATCTCCAGTAGAAACAGAGTTACGAGCCTGCAAAGTATATTTTCAAAAATCAAAAGTAACCTTCTAACAATAAGTGAGACAAAAAGTAAGTTGACGACGATATTGAGGTAGCCTCAAGTTTAAAGTATCCTTGTATGGGGAGCAAAGAGTACTATAACATATCCAAAGGAGATCCCAGTACCTCTTGTAGAACAAGAGTTATGAGCCTCCAAAGTTTAGTGCAAAAATCATAAGTAACATAATAAAAATAAGTGAGACGATACCAAAGTTGACGAACATTTTGCTTAATATCTCGGCCCTTGTTTGTCGTAGCTCAATATTTTTAGTATGGTTAGATGGGGGACAATTTGGACTATAGCATATCCTAAGGTCATCCCCTTATCTTTAGTAGACACAGAGTTATGGGCCTGCAAAGTATAGTCTAATGCATTTCCTATGGAGGGGTTTGTTTGTTTACGATTAGCTTAATTACTCGACTACTGTTTGTCGTAGCTCCATGTTTTTAGTATGGTTAGATGGGGGACAAATTGGACTATAACATACTCAAAGGACATCCCCGTATCTCCAGTAGAATCAGAGTTACGAGCCTGCAAAGTATAGTCTAATGCATTTTCTATGGAGGGGTTTGTTTGTTCACGTTTAACTTAATTACTCGGCCCCTGTTTGTCGTAGCCCAACGTTTTTAGTATGGTTAGATGGGGGACAATTTGGACTATAACATACCCTAAGGACATCCTCGTATCTCCAGTAGAAACAGAGTTACGAGCCTGCAAAGTATAGTCTAATGCATTTTCTATGGAGGGGTTTGTTTGTTCACGTATTGCTTAATTACTTGACCCTGTTCTTTCGATTAAAAATAATAACATATCTTTAGTGTAGCGGTTATCGCATCCGCCTCACTCCCGGAAGGCCACAGGTTCGAAACCGCGAAGTTTTTTTTTTGCTTGGAACATGCAAAGACCTTTATAATTATCCGAACATTTGTGTCAAGGTCACATTATTTACATCCCCGTATCTCTGGTAGAACCAGAGTTACGAGCCTCCAGAATTTAGTCTAATGTATTTCCTATGAAGGGGTTTGTTTGTTTACGATTAGCTTAATTACTCGACTACTGTTTGTCGTAGCCCTAATTCTTAGTATGGCTAGATGGGGGACAAATTGGTCTATAACATACTCAAAGGACATCCCCGTATCTCCCGTAGAAACAGAGTTACGAGCCTGCAAAGTTTATTTTCAAAAATCAAAAGTAACCTTCTAACAATAAGTGAGACAAAAAGTAAGTTGACGACGATATTGAGGTAGCCTCAAGTTTAAAGTATCCTTGTATGGGGAGCAAAGAGTACTATAACATATCCAAAGGAGATACCAGTATCTCTTTTAGAACAAGAGTTATGAGCCTCCAAAGTTTAGTGCAAAAATCATAAGTAACATAATAAAAATAAGTGAGACGATACCAAAGTTGACGAACATTTTGCTTAATATCTCGGCCAATGTTTGTCGTAGCTCAATGTTTTTAGTATGGTTAGATGGGGGACAATTTGGACTATAACATATCCTAAGGACATCCCCGTATCTCTAGTAGACACAGAGTTATGGGCCTGCAAAATATAGTCTACTGCATTTCCTATGGACGGGTTGTTTGTTTACGTTTAGCTTAATTACTCGGCCCCTGTTGGTCGTAGCTCAATGTTTTTAATATGGTTAGATGGGGGACAAATTGGACTATAACATACTCAAAGGACATCCCCGTATCTCCAGTAGAAACAGAGTTAGGAGCCTGCAAAGTATAGTCTAATGCATTTTCTATGGAGGGGTTTGTTTTTTCACGTATTGCTTAATTACTTGACCCTGTTCTTTCGATTAAAAATAATAACATATCTTTAGTGTAGCGGTTATCGCATCCGCCTCACTCCCGGAAGGCCACAGGTTCGAAACCGCGAAGTTTTTTTTTATAATTATCCGAACATTTGTGTCAAGGTCACATTATTTACATCCCCGTATCTCTGGTAGAACCAGAGTTACGAGCCTCCAGAATTTAGTCTAATGTATTTCCTATGGAGGGGGTTTGTTTGTTTACGATTAGCTTAATTACTCGACTACTGTTTGTCGTAGCCCTAATTCTTGGTAAGGCTAGATGAAGGACAAATTGGTCTATAACATACTCAAAGGACATCCCCGTATCTCCAGTAGAAACAGAGTTACGAGCCTGCAAAGTTTATTTTCAAAAATCAAAAGTAACCTTCTAACAATAAGTGAGACAAAAAATAAGTTGACGACGATATTGCGGTAGCCTCAAGTTTAAAGTATCCTTGTATGGGGAGCAAAGAGTACTATAACATATCCAAAGGAGATCCCAGTATCTCTTGTAGAACAAGAGTTATGAGCCTCCAAAGTTTAGTGCAAAAATCATAAGTAACATAATAAAAATAAGAGAGACGATACAAAAGTTGACGAACATTTTGCTTAATATCTCGGACCCTGTTTGTCCTACAACACCTCTTCCGGTTGGGCACGAACCACCAACCTTTGGGTTAACAGCCGAACGCACTAACAATTGCGCCAAGGAAGCCCAAAAATTTAATGGTCGTCAGGTATTGTGGCAAAACTTTGGCTTTCTACGTTACATTTGAGATCCCACACCACCGCTCCCGGGTGGGCTCGAACCACCAACGTATTGGTTAACAGCCGAACGCGCTAACCATTGAGCCACGGAATCTCAGAAATTAAATGGTTGTCACGTATTGTGGATAAGTTTTGACTTTTTACGCTACATCTGAGACCCCACAACACCTCTTCCGGGTGGGCTTGAACCACCAGCCTTTCGATTAACAGTTGAACGCGCTAATAATTGCGCCAAGGAAGCCCAAAAATTAAATGTTCGTCAGGTATTGTGTAAAAACCTTGACTTTTTGCGTCACATCTGAGACCTCACAACACCGCTCCCGGATGGGCTCGAACAACCAACCTATTGGTTAACAGCCGAACGCGCTAACCATTGCGCCACGGAAGCCCAAAAGTTAAATGCTCGTCAGGTATTGTGTAAAAACCTTGACTTTTTACGTCACATCTGAGACCTCACAACACCACTCCCGGATGGGCTCGAACAACCAACCTATTGGTTAACAGCCGAACGCGCTAACCATTGCGCCACGGAAGCCCAAAAATTAAATGTTCGTCAGGTATTGTGGAAAAACTCTGACATTTTACGTTACATGTAAGACCTCACAACACCGCTCCCGGATGGGCTCGAACCACCAACCTATTGGTTAACAGCCGAACGCGCTAACCATTGAGCCACGGAAGCTCAGAGATTAAATGGTTGTCAGGTATTGTGGATAAGTTATGACTTATTACGTTACATCTGAGACCCTACAACACCTCTCACGGTTGGGCTCGAACCACCAACCTTTCGGTTAACAGCCGAACGCGCTAACCATTGCGCCAAGGAAGCCCAAAAAATAAATTGTCGTCAGGTATTGTGGAAAAACTTTGTCTTTTTACGTTACATTTGAGATCCCACAACACCGCTCCCGGGTGGGCTCGAACCACCACCCTATTGGTTAAAAGCTGAGCGCGCTAACCATTCAGCCACGGAAGCTCAGAAATTAAATGGTTGTCACGTATTGTGGAAAAGTTTTGACTTTTTACGCTACATCTGAGACCCCACAACACCTCTCCCGGTTGGGCTCGAACCACCAACCTTTCGGTTAACAGCCGAACGCGCTAACCATTGCGCCATGGAAGCCCAAAAATTAAATGTTCGTCAGGTATTGTGGAAAAACCTTGACTTTTTACGTCACTTCTGAGACCTCACAACATCGTTCCCGGATGGGCTCGAACCACCAACCTATTGGCTAACAGCCGAACGCGCTAACCATTGAGCCACGGAAGCTCAGAAATTAAATGGTCGTCACGTATTGTGGAAAAACTTTGGCTTTCTACGTTACATTTGAGATCCCACAACACCGCTCCCGGGTGGGCTCGAACCACCAACCTATTTGTTAACAGCCGAATTCGCTAACCATTGAGCCACGGAAGCTCAGAATTTAAATGGTCGTCAGGTGTTGTGGAAAAAACCTTGACTTTTTACTTCACATCTGATACGTCACAACACCGCTCCCGGATGGGCTCGAACCACACACCTATTGGTTAACAGCCGAACGCGCTAACCTTTGAGCCACGGAAGCTCAGAAATTAAATGGTTGTCAGGTATTGTAGATAAGTTAAGACTTTTTACGTTACATCTGAGACCCTACAACACCTCTCCCGGGTGGGCTCGAACCTTCAACCTTTCGATTAACAGCTGAACGCGCTAATCATTGCGCCACGGAAGCCCAAAAATTAAATGTTCGTCAGGTATTGTGGAAAAACTCTGACATTTTACGTCACATCTGAGACCTCACAACACCGCTACCGGATGGGCTCGAACCACCAACCTATTGGTTAACATCCGAACGCGCTAACCATTGCGCCACGGAAGCCCAAAATTTAAATGGTCGTCAGGTGTTGTGGAAAAAACCTTGACTTTTTACATCACATCTGAGACGTCACAACACCGCTCCCGGATGGGCTGGAACCACACACCTATTAGTTAACAGCCGAACGCGCTAACCTTTGAGCCACGGAAGCTCACAAATTAAATGGTTGTCAGGTATTGTAGATAAGTTATGACTTTTTACGTTACATCTGAGACCCTACAACACCTCTTCCGGTTGGGCACGAACCACCAACCTTTGGGTTAACAGCCGAACGCACTAACAATTGCGCCAAGGAAGCCCAAAAATTTAATGGTCGTCAGGTATTGTGGCAAAACTTTGGCTTTCTACGTTACATTTGAGATCCCACACCACCGCTCCCGGATGGGCTCGAACCACCAACGTATTGGTTAACAGCCGAACGCGCTAACCTTTGAGCCACGGAATCTCAGAAATTAAATGGTTGTCACGTATTGTGGATAAGTTTTGACTTTTTACGCTACATCTGAGACCCCACAACACCTCTTCCGGGTGGGCTTGAACCACCAGCCTTTCGATTAACAGTTGAACGCGCTAATAATTGCGCCAAGGAAGCCCAAAAATTAAATGTTCGTCAGGTATTGTGGAAAAACTCTGACATTTTACGTTACATCTGAGACGCCACAACACCGCTCCCGGATGGGCACGAACCACCAACCTTTAGGTTAAGAGCCGAACGCGCTAACCATTGAGCCACGGAAGCCCAAAAGTTAAATGCTCGTCAGGTATTGTGTAAAAACCTTGACTTTTTACGTCACATCTGAGACCTCACAACACCGCTCCCGGATGGGCTCGAACAACCAACCTATTGGTTTACAGCCGAACGCGCTAACCATTGCGCCACGTATTGTGGAAAAACTTTGGCTTTCTACGTTACATTTGAGATCCCACACCACCGCTCCCGGGTGGGCTCGAACCACCAACGTATTGGTTAACAGCCGAACGCGCTAACCATTGAGCCACGGAATCTCAGAAATTAAATGGTTGTCACGTATTGTGGATAAGTTATGACTTATTACGTTACATCTGAGACCCTACAACACCTCTCACGGTTGGGCTCGAACCACCAACCTTTCGGTTAACAGCCGAACGCGCTAACCATTGCGCCAAGGAAGCCCAAAAAATAAATGGTCGTCAGGTATTTTGGAAAAACCTTGACTTTTTACGTCACTTCTGAGACCTCACAACACCGTTCCCGGATGGGCTCGAACCACCAACCTATTGGTTAACAGCCGAACGCGCTAACCATTGAGCCACGGAAGCTCAGAAATTAAATGGTCGTCACGTATTGTGGAAAAACTTTGGATTTCTACGTTACATTTGAGATCCCACAACACCGCTCCCGGGTGGGCTCGAACCACCAACCTATTGGTTAACAGCCGAACGCGTTAACCATTGCGCCACGGAAGCCCAAAAATTAAATGGTCGTCAGGTATTGTGGAAAAACTTTGGCTTTCTACGTTACGTTTGAGATCCCACAACGCCGCTCCCGGATGGGCTCGAACCACCACCCTATTGGTTAAAAGCTGAACGCGCTAACCATTCAGCCACGGAAGCTCAGAAATTAAATGGTTGTCACGTATTGTGGAAAAACTTTGGCTTTCTACGTTACATTTGAGATCCCACAACACCGCTCCCGGGTGGGCTCGAACCATCAACCTATTTGTTAACAGCCGAACGCGTTAACCATTGCGCCACGGAAGCCCAAAAATTAAATGGTCGTCAGGTATTGTGGAAAAACTTTGGCTTTCTACGTTACGTTTGAGATCCCACAACGCCGCTCCCGGGTGGGCTCGAACCACTAACCTATTTGTTAACTGCTGAACGCGCTAACCATTGCGCCACGGAAGCCCAAAAATTAAATGCTCGTCAGGTATTGTGTAAAAACCTTGACTTTTTACGTCACTTCTGAGACCTCACAACACCGCTCCCGGATGGGCTCGAACCACCAACCTATTGGTTAACAGCCGAACGCGCTAACCATTGCGCCACGGAAGCCCAAAAGTTCAATATTCGTCAGGTATTGTGGAAAAACTCTGACATTTTATGTTACATCTGAGACGTCACAACACCGCTCCCGGAAGGGCTCAAACCACCAGTCTTTTGAATAGCAGCTGAACGCGCTAACCATTGCGCCACGGAAGCCCAAAAATTAAATGGTCGTCCGGTATTGTGGAAAAACCTGGACTTTTTACGTAACATCTGAGACCTCATAGCACCGCTCCCGGGTGTGCTCGAACCACTAACCTTTCGGTTAACAGCCGAACGCGCTAACCATTGCGCCATGGAAGCCCAAAAATTAAATGTTCGTCAGGTATTGTGGAAAAACCTTGACTTTTTACGTCACATCTGAGACCTCACAACACCGCTCCCGGATGGGCTCGAACCACCAACCTATTGGTTAACAGCCGAACGCGCTAACCATTGAGCCACGGAAGCTCAGAAATTAAATGGTCGTCACGTATTGTGGAAAAACTTTGGCTTTCTACGTTACATTTGAGATCCCACAACACCGCTCCCGGGTGGGCTCGAAGCACCAACCTATTGGTTAACAGCCGAACGCGTTAACCATTGCGCCACGGAAGCCCAAAAATTAAATGGTCGTCAGGTATTGTGGAAAAACTTTGGCTTTCTACGTTACGTTTGAGATCCCACAACGCCGCTCCCGGGTGGGCTCGAACCACTAACCTATTTGTTAACTGCTGAACGCGCTAACCATTGCACTACGGAAGCCCAAAAATTAAATGCTCGTCAGGTATTGTGGAAAAACCTTGACTTTTTACGTCACATCTGAGACCTCACATCACCGCTCCCGAATGGGCTCGAACCACCAACCTATTTTTTAACAGCCGAAAGCGCTAACCATTGAGCCACGGAAGCTCAGAAATTAAATGGTTGTCACGTATTGTGGAAAAGTTTTGACTTTTTACGCTACATCTGAGACCCCACAACACCTCTTCCGGGTGGGCTCGAACCTTCAACCTTTCGATTAACAGCTGAACGCGCTAATCATTGCGCCACGGAAGCCCAAAAATTAAATGGTCGTCATTTATTGTGGAAAAACTTTGGCTTTCTACGTTACATTTGAGATCACACAACACCGCTCCCGGATGGGCTCGAACCACCAACCTATTGGTTAACAGCCGAACGCGCTAACCATTGAGCCACGGAAGCCCAAAAATTAAATGGTCGTCAGGTATTGTGGAAAAACTTTGGCTTTCTACGTCACATCTGAGACCTCACAACACCGCTCCCGGATGAGCTCGAACCACCAACCTATTGGTTAACAGCCGAACGCGCTAGCCATTGAGCCACGGAAGCTCAGAAATTAAATGATTGTCACGTATTGTGGATAAGTTTTGACTTTTTACGCTACATATGAGACCCCACAACACCTCTCCCGGGTGGGCTCGAACCTTCAACCTTTCGATTAACAGCTGAACGCGCTAATCATTGCGCCACGGAAGCCCAAAAATTAAATGTTCGTCAGGTATTGTGAAAAACTCTGACATTTTACGTTACATCTGAGACCTCACAACACCGCATCCCGGATGGGCTCGAACCACAAACCTATTGGTTAACAGCCGAACGCGCTAATCATTGAGCCACGGAAGCCCAGAAATTAAATGGTCGTCATTTATTGTGCAAAAACTTTGGCTTTCTACGTTACATTTCAGATCCCACAACACCGCTCCCGGGTGGGCTCGAACCACCAACCTATTGGTTAACAGCCGAACGCGCTAACCATTGAGCCACGGAAGCTCAGAAATTAAATGGTTGTCAGGTATTGTGGAAAACCTTGACTTTTAACGTCACATCTGAGACCTCACAACACCGCTCCCGGATGGGCTCGAACCACCAACCTATTGCTTAACAGCCGAACGCGCTAACCATTGCGCCACGGAATCCCAAAAATTAAATGCTCGTCAGGTATTGTGTAAAAACCTTGACTTTTTACGTCACATCTGAGACCTCACAACACCGCTCCCGGATGGGCTCGAACCACCAACCTATTGGGTAACAGCCGAACGCGCTAATCATTGCGCCAAGGAAGCCCAAAAGTTTAATGCTCGTCAGGTATTGTGTAAAAACCTTGACTTTTTACGTCACATCTGAGACCTCACAACACCGCTCCCGGATGGGCTCGAACCACCAACCTATTGGTTAACAGCCGAACGCGCTAAACATTGCGCCACGGAAGCCCAAAAGTTAAATGCTCGTCAGGTATTGTGTAAAAACCTTGACTTTTTACGTCACATCTGAGACCTCACAACACCGCTCCCGGATGGGCTCGAACCACCAACCTATTGGTTAACAGCCGAACGCGCTAAACATTACGCCACGGAAGCCCAAATGTTAAATGCTCGTCAGGTATTGTGTAAAAACCTTGACTTTTTACGTCACATCTGAGACCTCATAACACCGCTCCCGGATGGGCTCGAACCACCAACCTATTGGTTAACAGCCGAACGCGCTAACCATTGCGCCACGGAAGCCCAAAAGTTAAATGCTCGTCAGGTATTGTGTAAAAACCTTGATTTTTTACGTCAAATCTGAGACCTCACAACACCGCTCCCGGATGGGGTCGAACCACCAACCTATTGGTTAGCAGCCGAACGCGCTAACCATTGCGCCACGGAAGCCCAAAAATTAAATGGTCGTCATTTATTGTGCAAAAACTTTGGCTTTCTACGTTACAATTGAGATCACACAACACCGCTCCCGGATGGGCTCGAACCACCAACCTATTGGTTAACAGCCGAACGCGCTAACCATTGAGCCACGGAAGCCCAAAAATTAAATGGTCGTCAGGTATTGTGTAAAAACCTTGACTTTATACGTCACATCTGAGACCTCACAACACCGCTCCCGGATGGGCTCGAACCACCAACCTATTGGTTAACAGCCGAACGCGCTAACCATTGCGCCACGGAAGCCCAAAAGTTAAATGCTCGTCAGGTATTGTGTAAAAACCTTGACTTTTTACGTCACATCTGAGACCTCACAACACCGCTCCCGGGTGTGCTCGAACCACTAACCTTTCGGTTAACAGCCGAACGCGCTAACCATTGCGCCATGGAAGCCCAAAAATTAAATGTTCGTCAGGTATTGTGGAAAAACCTTGACTTTTTACGTCACATCTGAGACCTCACAACACCGCTCCCGGATGGGCTCGAACCACCAACCTATTGGTTAACAGCCGAACGCGCTAACCATTGAGCCACGGAAGCTCAGAAATTAAATGGTCGTCACGTATTGTGGAAAAACTTTGGCTTTCTACGTTACATTTGAGATCCCACAACACCGCTCCCGGGTGGGCTCGAAGCACCAACCTATTGGTTAACAGCCGAACGCGTTAACCATTGCGCCACGGAAGCCCAAAAATTTAATGGTCGTCAGGTATTGTGGAAAAACTTTGGCTTTCTACGTTACGTTTGAGATCCCACAACGCCGCTCCCGGGTGGGCTCGAACCACTAACCTATTTGTTAACTGCTGAACGCGCTAACCATTGCACTACGGAAGCCCAAAAATTAAATGCTCGTCAGGTATTGTGGAAAAACCTTGACTTTTTACGTCACATCTGAGACCTCACATCACCGCTCCCGAATGGGCTCGAACCACCAACCTATTTTTTAACAGCCGAAAGCGCTAACCATTGAGCCACGGAAGCTCAGAAATTAAATGGTTGTCACGTATTGTGGAAAAGTTTTGACTTTTTACGCTACATCTGAGACCCCACAACACCTCTTCCGGGTGGGCTCGAACCTTCAACCTTTCGATTAACAGCTGAACGCGCTAATCATTGCGCCACGGAAGCCCAAAAATTAAATGGTCGTCATTTATTGTGGAAAAACTTTGGCTTTCTACGTTACATTTGAGATCACACAACACCGCTCCCGGATGGGCTCGAACCACCAACCTATTGGTTAACAGCCGAACGCGCTAACCATTGAGCCACGGAAGCCCAAAAATTAAATGGTCGTCAGGTATTGTGGAAAAACTTTGGCTTTCTACGTCACATCTGAGACCTCACAACACCGCTCCCGGATGAGCTCGAACCACCAACCTATTGGTTAACAGCCGAACGCGCTAGCCATTGAGCCACGGAAGCTCAGAAATTAAATGATTGTCACGTATTGTGGATAAGTTTTGACTTTTTACGCTACATATGAGACCCCACAACACCTCTCCCGGGTGGGCTCGAACCTTCAACCTTTCGATTAACAGCTGAACGCGCTAATCATTGCGCCACGGAAGCCCAAAAATTAAATGTTCGTCAGGTATTGTGAAAAACTCTGACATTTTACGTTACATCTGAGACCTCACAACACCGCATCCCGGATGGGCTCGAACCACAAACCTATTGGTTAACAGCCGAACGCGCTAATCATTGAGCCACGGAAGCCCAGAAATTAAATGGTCGTCATTTATTGTGCAAAAACTTTGGCTTTCTACGTTACATTTCAGATCCCACAACACCGCTCCCGGGTGGGCTCGAACCACCAACCTATTGGTTAACAGCCGAACGCGCTAACCATTGAGCCACGGAAGCTCAGAAATTAAATGGTTGTCAGGTATTGTGGAAAACCTTGACTTTTAACGTCACATCTGAGACCTCACAACACCGCTCCCGGATGGGCTCGAACCACCAACCTATTGCTTAACAGCCGAACGCGCTAACCATTGCGCCACGGAATCCCAAAAATTAAATGCTCGTCAGGTATTGTGTAAAAACCTTGACTTTTTACGTCACATCTGAGACCTCACAACACCGCTCCCGGATGGGCTCGAACCACCAACCTATTGGGTAACAGCCGAACGCGCTAACCATTGCGCCAAGGAAGCCCAAAAGTTTAATGCTCGTCAGGTATTGTGTAAAAACCTTGACTTTTTACGTCACATCTGAGACCTCACAACACCGCTCCCGGATGGGCTCGAACCACCAACCTATTGGTTAACAGCCGAACGCGCTAAACATTGCGCCACGGAAGCCCAAAAGTTAAATGCTCGTCAGGTATTGTGTAAAAACCTTGACTTTTTACGTCACATCTGAGACCTCACAACACCGCTCCCGGATGGGCTCGAACCACCAACCTATTGGTTAACAGCCGAACGCGCTAAACATTACGCCACGGAAGCCCAAATGTTAAATGCTCGTCAGGTATTGTGTAAAAACCTTGACTTTTTACGTCACATCTGAGACCTCATAACACCGCTCCCGGATGGGCTCGAACCACCAACCTATTGGTTAACAGCCGAACGCGCTAACCATTGCGCCACGGAAGCCCAAAAGTTAAATGCTCGTCAGGTATTGTGTAAAAACCTTGATTTTTTACGTCAAATCTGAGACCTCACAACACCGCTCCCGGATGGGGTCGAACCACCTACCTATTGGTTAGCAGCCGAACGCGCTAACCATTGCGCCACGGAAGCCCAAAAATTAAATGGTCGTCATTTATTGTGCAAAAACTTTGGCTTTCTACGTTACAATTGAGATCACACAACACCGCTCCCGGATGGGCTCGAACCACCAACCTATTGGTTAACAGCCGAACGCGCTAACCATTGAGCCACGGAAGCCCAAAAATTAAATGGTCGTCAGGTATTGTGTAAAAACCTTGACTTTATACGTCACATCTGAGACCTCACAACACCGCTCCCGGATGGGCTCGAACCACCAACCTATTGGTTAACAGCCGAACGCGCTAACCATTGCGCCACGGAAGCCCAAAAGTTAAATGCTCGTCAGGTATTGTGTAAAAACCTTGACTTTTTACGTCACATCTGAGACCTCACAACACCGCTCCCGGATGGGGTCGAACCACCAACCTATTGGTTAGCAGCCGAACGCGCTAACCATTGCGCCACGGAAGCCCAAAAATTAAATGGTCGTCATTTATTGTGCAAAAACTTTGGCTTTCTACGTTACATTTGAGATCACACAACACAGCTCCCGGATGGGCTCGAACCACCAACCTATTGGTTAACAGCCGAACGCGCTAACTATTGAGCCACGGAAGCCCAAAAATTAAATGGTCGTCAGGTATTGTGGAAAAACTTTGGCTTTCTACGTCACATCTGAGACCTCACAACACCGCTCCCGGATGAGCTCGAACCACCAACCTATTGGTTAACAGCCGAACGCGCTAACCATTGAGCCACGGAAGCTCAGAAATTAAATGATTGTCACGTATTGTGGATAAGTTTTGACTTTTTACGCTACATATGAGACCCCACAACACCTCTCCCGGGTGGGCTCGAACCTTCAACCTTTCGATTAACAGCTGAACGCGCTAATCATTGCGCCACGGAAGCCCAAAAATTAAATGTTCGTCAGGTATCGTGAAAAACTCAGACATTTTACGTTACATCTGAAACCTCACAACACCGCATCCCGGATGGGCTCGAACCACAAACCTATTGGTTAACAGCCGAACGCGCTAATCATTGAGCCACGGAAGCCCAGAAATTAAATGTTTGTCACGTATTGTGGAAAAGTTTTGACTTTTTACGCTACATCTGAGACCCCACAACACCTCTCCCGGGTGGGCTCGTACCACCAACCTCTCGAAAAACAGCTGAACGCGCTAACCATTGCGCCACGGAAGCCCAAAAATTCAATGTTCGACAGGTATTGTGGAAAAACTCAGACATTTTATGTTACATTTGAGACGTCACAACACCGCTCCCGGGAGAGCTCAAACCACCAGTCTTTTGAATAGCAGCTGAACGCGCTAACCATTGCGCCACGGAAGCCCAAAAATTAAATGGTCGTCAGGTATTGTGGAAAAACTTTGGCTTTCTACGTTACATTTGAGATCACACAACACCGTTCCCGGGTGGGCTCGAACCACCAACCTATTGGTTAACAGCCGAGCGCGCTAACCATTGCGCCACGGAAGCCCAAAAGTTAAATGCTCGTCAGCTATTATGTAAAAACCTTGACTTTTTACGTCACATCTGAGACCTCACAACACCGCTCCCGGATGGGGTCGAACCACCAACCTATTGGTTAACAGCCGAACGCGCTAACCATTGCGCCACGGAAGCCCAAAAATTAAATAGTCGTCATTTATTGTGCAAAAACTTTGGCTTTCTACGTTACATTTCAGATCCCACAACACCGCTCCCGGGTGGGCTCGAACCACCAACCTATTGGTTAACAGCCGAACGCGCTAACCATTGAGCCACGGAAGCTCAGAAATTAAATGGTTGTCAGGTATTGTGGAAAACCTTGACTTTTAACGTCACATCTGAGACCTCACAACACCGCTCCCGGATGGGCTCGAACCACCAACCTATTGGTTAACAGCCGAACGTGCTAACCATTGCGCCACGGAAGCCCAAAAATTAAATGGTCGTCAGGTATTGTGGAAAAATTTTGGCTTTCTACGTTACATTTGAGATCACACAACACCGCTCCCGGGTGGGCTCGAACCACCAACCTATTGGTTAACAGCCGAACGCGCTAACCATTGCGCCAAGGAAGCCCAAAATTTAAATGCTCGTCAGGTATTGTGTAAAAACCTTGACTTTTTACGTCACATCTGGGACCTCACAACACCGCTCCCGGATGGGCTCGAACCACCAACCTATTGCTTAACAGCCGAACGCGCTAACCATTGCGCCACGGAAGCCCAAAAATTAAATGGTCGTCAGGTATTGTGGAAAAACTTTGGCTTTCTACGTTACATTTAAGATCACACAACACCGCTCCCGGGTGGGCTCGAACCACCATCCTATTGGTTAACAGCCGAGCGCGCTAACCATTGCGCCACGGAAGCCCAAAAGTTAAATGCTCGTCAGGTATTATGTAAAAACCTTGACTTTTTACGTCACATCTGAGACCTCACAACACCGCTCCCGGATGGGCTCGAACCACCAACCTATTGGTTAACAGCCGAACGCGCTAACCATTGCGCCACGGAAGCCCAAAAGTTAAATGTTCGTCTGGTGTTGTGGAAAAACTCTGACATTTTACGTTACATCTGAGACGTCACAACACCGCTCCCGGGAGGGCTCGAACCACCAACCTTTCGGTTAACAGCTGAACGCGCTGACCGTTGCGCCACTGAAGCCCAAAAATTAAATTTTCGTCAGGTATTGAGGTAAAACCTTGACTTTTTACTTCTCATCTGAGACCTCACAACACCGCTCCCGGGTGGGCTCGAACCACCAACCTATTGGTTAACAGCCGAACGCGCTAACCATTGAGCCACGGAAGATCAGAAATTAAATGGTTGTCACGTATTGTGGAAAAGTTTTGACTTTTAACGCTACATCTGAGACCCCACAACACCTCTTCCGGGTGGGCTCAAACCACCAACCTTTCGATTAAGAGCTGGACGCGCTAATTACTGCGCCACGGAAGCCCAAAAATTAAATGTTCGTCAGGTATTGTGGAAAAACTCTGACATTTTACGTAACATCTGAGACGTCACAAAACCGCTCCCGGATGGGCTCGAACCACCAACCTTTCGGTTAACAGCCGAACGCGCTAGCCATTGCGCCACGGACGCCCAAAAATTAAATGGTTGTCAGGTATTGTTGAAAAGTTACGACTTTTCACGCTACATCTGAGACCCCACAAATCCTCTCTCGTTTGGGCTCGAACCACCAACCTTTCGGTTAACAGCTGAACGCACTAACCATTGCGCCACGGAAGCCCAAAAATTAAATGGTCGTCAGGTATTGTAGAAAAACTTTGGCTATTTACGTTACATTTGAGATCCAAAAACACCGCTCCCGGGTGGGCTCGAACCACCAAGCTATTGGTTAACAGCCGAACGCGCTAACCATTGAGCCACGAAAGATCAGAAAATAAATGGTTATCACGTATTATGGAAAAAGTTTGACTTTTCACGCTACATCTGAGACCTCACAACACCTCTCCCGGGTGGGCTCGAACCACCAACCTTTCGATTAACAGCTGAACGCGCTAACCATTGCGCCACGGAAGCCCAAAAATTAAATGCTCGTCAGGTATTGTGGAAAAACTCTGACATTTTACGTTACATCTGAGACGTCACAACACCGCTCCCGGGAGGGCTCGAACCACCAACCTTTCGGTTAACAGCTGAACGCGCTGACCATTGCGCCACTGAAGCCCAAAAATTAAATTTTCGTCAGGTATTGAGGTAAAACTTTGACTTTTTACTTCACATCCTAGACCTCACAACACCGCTCCCGGATGGGCTCCAACCACCAACCTTTCGATTGACAGCCGAACGGGCTAACCATTGAGCCACGGAAGCTCAGAAATTAAATGGTTGTCAGGTATTGTTGAAAAGTTACGGCTTTTCAAGCTACATCTGAGACCCCACAAAACCTCTCGTTTGGGCTCGAACCACCAACCTTTCGGTTAACAGCTGAAAGCGCTGACCATTGCGCCACTGAAGCCCAAAAATTAAATGTTCGTCAGGTATTGTGGAAAAACTCCGACATTTTACGTTACATCTGAGACGTCACAACACTTCTCCCGGATGGGCTCGAACCACCAACCTATTGGTTAATAGCCGAACGCGCTAACCATTGCGCCACTGAAGCCCAAAAATTAAATTTTCGTCAGGTATTGAGGTAAAACTTTGACTTTTTACTTCACATCTGAGGCCTCACAACACCGCTCCCGGATGGGCTCGAACCACCAACCTTTCGGTTAACAGCCGAACGCGCTAACCATTGCGCCACAGACGCCCAAAAAAAATGGGCGTCAGGTATTGCGGAAAAACTTTGGCTATTTACGTTACATTTGAGATCCAAAAACACCGCTCGCGGGTGGGCTCGAACCACCAAGCTATTGGTTAACAGCCGAACGCGCTAACCATTGAGCCACGAAAGATCAGAAAATAAATGGTTATCACGTATTATGGAAAAAGTTTGACTTTTCACGCTTCATCTGAGACCTCACAACACCTCTCCCGGGTGGGCTCGAATACCAACCTTTCGATTAACAGCTGAACGCGCTAACCATTGCGCCACGGAAGCCCAAAAATTAAATGCTCGTCAGGTATTGTGGAAAAACTCTGACATTTTACGTTACACCTGAGACGTCACAACACCGCTCCCGGGAGGGCTCGAACCACCAACCTTTCGGTTAACAGCTGAACGCGCTGACCATTGCGCCACTGAAGCCCAAAAATTAAATTTTCGTCAGGTATTGAGGTAAAACCTTGTCTTTTTACTTCACATCTGAGACCTCACAACACCGCTCCCGGATGGGCTCGAACCACCAACCTTTCGGTTAACAGCCGAACGCGCTAACCATTCGCCACGGACGCCCAAAAATTAAATGGTCGTCAGGTATTGTGGAAAAACTTTGGCTATTTACGTTACATTTGAGATCCAAAAACACCGCTCCCGGGTGGGCTCGAACCACCAACCTTTCGATTAAGAGCTGGACGCGCTAATTACTGCGCCACGGAAGCCCAAAAATTAAATGTTCGTCAGGTATTGTGGAAAAACTCTGACATTTTACGTAACATCTGAGACGTCACAAAACCGCTCCCGGATGGGCTCGAACCACTAACCTTTCGGTTAACAGCCGAACGCGCTAGCCATTGCGCCACGGACGCCCAAAAATTAAATGGTTGTCAGGTATTGTTGAAAAGTTACGACTTTTCACGCTACATCTGAGACCCCACAAATCCTCTCTCGTTTGGGCTCGAACCACCAACCTTTCGGTTAACAGCTGAACGCACTAACCATTGCGCCACGGAAGCCCAAAAATTAAATGGTCGTCAGGTATTGTAGAAAAACTTTGGCTATTTACGTTACATTTGAGATCCAAAAACACCGCTCCCGGGTGGGCTCGAACCACCAAGCTATTGGTTAACAGCCGAACGCGCTAACCATTGAGCCACGAAAGATCAGAAAATAAATGGTTATCACGTATTATGGAAAAAGTTTGACTTTTCACGCTACATCTGAGACCTCACAACACCTCTCCCGGGTGGGCTCGAACCACCAACCTTTCGATTAACAGCTGAACGCGCTAACCATTGCGCCACGGAAGCCCAAAAATTAAATGCTCGTCAGGTATTGTGGAAAAACTCTGACATTTTACGTTACATCTGAGACGTCACAACACCGCTCCCGGGAGGGCTCGAACCACCAACCTTTCGGTTAACAGCTGAACGCGCTGACCATTGCGCCACTGAAGCCCAAAAATTAAATTTTCGTCAGGTATTGAGGTAAAACTTTGACTTTTTACTTCACATCCTAGACCTCACAACACCGCTCCCGGATGGGCTCCAACCACCAACCTTTCGATTGACAGCCGAACGGGCTAACCATTGAGCCACGGAAGCTCAGAAATTAAATGGTTGTCAGGTATTGTTGAAAAGTTACGGCTTTTCAAGCTACATCTGAGACCCCACAAAACCTCTCGTTTGGGCTCGAACCACCAACCTTTCGGTTAACAGCTGAAAGCGCTGACCATTGCGCCACTGAAGCCCAAAAATTAAATGTTCGTCAGGTATTGTGGAAAAACTCCGACATTTTACGTTACATCTGAGACGTCACAACACTTCTCCCGGATGGGCTCGAACCACCAACCTATTGGTTAATAGCCGAACGCGCTAACCATTGCGCCACTGAAGCCCAAAAATTAAATTTTCGTCAGGTATTGAGGTAAAACTTTGACTTTTTACTTCACATCTGAGGCCTCACAACACCGCTCCCGGATGGGCTCGAACCACCAACCTTTCGGTTAACAGCCGAACGCGCTAACCATTGCGCCACGGACGCCCAAAAAAAATGGGCGTCAGGTATTGCGGAAAAACTTTGGCTATTTACGTTACATTTGAGATCCAAAAACACCGCTCGCGGGTGGGCTCGAACCACCAAGCTATTGGTTAACAGCCGAACGCGCTAACCATTGAGCCACGAAAGATCAGAAAATAAATGGTTATCACGTATTATGGAAAAAGTTTGACTTTTCACGCTTCATCTGAGACCTCACAACACCTCTCCCGGGTGGGCTCGAATACCAACCTTTCGATTAACAGCTGAACGCGCTAACCATTGCGCCACGGAAGCCCAAAAATTAAATGCTCGTCAGGTATTGTGGAAAAACTCTGACATTTTACGTTACATCTGAGACGTCACAACACCGCTCCCGGGAGGGCTCGAACCACCAACCTTTCGGTTAACAGCTGAACGCGCTGACCATTGCGCCACTGAAGCCCAAAAATTAAATTTTCGTCAGGTATTGAGGTAAAACCTTGTCTTTTTACTTCACATCTGAGACCTCACAACACCGCTTCCGGATGGGCTCGAACCACCAACCTTTCGGTTAACAGCCGAACGCGCTAACCATTCGCCACGGACGCCCAAAAATTAAATGGTCGTCAGGTATTGTGGAAAAACTTTGGCTATTTACGTTACATTTGAGATCCAAAAACACCGCTCCCGGGTGGGCTCGAACCACCAACCTATTGGTTAACAGCCGAACGCGCTAACCATTGAGCCACGGAAGATCAGAAATTAAATGGTTGTCACGTATTGTGGAAAAGTTTTGACTTTTAACGCTACATCTGAGACCCCACAACACCTCTTAAGGTGGGCTCGAACCACCAACCTTTCGATTAAGTGCTCGACGCGCTAATTATTGCGCCACGGAAGGCCAAAAATTAAATGTTCGTCAGGTATTGTGGAAAAACTCCGACATTTTACGTTACATCTGAGACGTCACAACACTTCTCCCGAATGGGCTTGAACCACCAACCTATTGGTTAACAGCCGAACGCGCTAACCATTGCGCCACGGACGCCCAAAAAAAAATGGGCGTCAGGTATTGCGGAAAAACTTTGGTTATTTACGTTACATTTGAGATCCAAAAACACCGCTCCCGGGTGGGCTCGAACCACCAATCTATTGGTTAACAGCCGAACGCGCTAACCATTGAGCCACGAAAGATCAGAAAATTAATGGTTATCACGTATTATGGAAAAAGTTTGACTTTTCACGCTTCATCTGAGACCTCACAACACCTCTCCCGGGTGGGCTCGAATACCAACCTTTCGATTAACAGCTGATCGCGCTAACCATTGCGCCACGGAAGCCCAAAAATTAAATGCTCGTCAGGTATTGTGGAAAAACTCTGACATTTTACGTTACATCTGAGACGTCACAACACCGCTCCCGGGAGGGCTCGAACCACCAACCTTTCGGTTAACAGCCGAACGCGCTAACCATTGAGCCACGGAAGCTCAGAAATTAAATGGTTGTCAGGTATTGTTGAAAAGTTACGACTTTTCAAGCTACATCTGAGACCCCACAAAACCTCTCTCGTTTGGGCTCGTACCACCAACCTTTCGGTTAACAGCTGAACGCGCTGACCATTGCGCCACTGAAGCCCAAAAATTAAATGTTCGTCAGGTATTGTAGAAAAACTCCGACATTTTACGTTACATCTGAGGCCTCACAACACCGCTCCCGGATGGGCTCGAACCACCATCCTATTGGTTAACAGCCGAACGCGCTAACCATTGAGCCACGGAAGATCAGAAATTAAATGGTTGTCACGTATTGTGGAAAAGTTTTGACTTTTAACGCTACATCTGAGACCCCACAACACCTCTTCCGGTGGGCTCGAGCCACCAACCTTTCGATTAAGTGCTCGACGCGCTAATTATTGCGCCACGGAAGGCCAAAAATTAAATATTCGTCAGGTATTGTGGAAAAACTCCGACATTTTACGTTACATCTGAGACGTCACAACACTTCTCCCGGATGGGCTTGAACCACCAACCTATTGGTTAATAGCCGAACGCGCTAACCATTGCGCCACTGAAGCCCAAAAATTAAATGGTAGTCAGGCATTGTTGAAAAGTTACGACTTTTCAAGCTACATCTGAGACCCCACAAAACCTCTCTCGTTTGGGCTCGAACCACCAACCTTTCGGTTAACAGCTGAACGCGCTGACCATTGCGCCACTGAAGCCCAAAAATTAAATGTTCGTCAGGTATTGTGGAAAAACTCCGACATTTTACGTTACATCTGAGACGTCACAACACTTCTCCCGGATGGGCTCGAACCACCAACCTATTGGTTAATAGCCAAACGCGCTAACCATTGCGCCACTGAAGCCCAAAAATTAAATTTTCGTCAGGTATTGAGGTAAAACTTTGACTTTTTACTTCACATCTGAGGCCTCACAAAACCGCTCCCGGATGGGCTCGAACCACCAACCTTTCGGTTAACAGCCGAACGCGCTAACCATTGCGCCACGGACGCCCAAAAATTAAATTTTCGTCAGGTATTGAGGTAAAACTTTGACTTTTTACTTCACATCTGAGGCCTCACAACACCGCTCCCGGATGGGCTCGAACCACCATCCTATTGGTTAACAGCCGAACGCGCTAACCATTGAGCCACGGAAGATCAGAAATTAAATGGTTGTCACGTATTGTGGAAAAGTTTTGACTTTTAACGCTACATCTGAGACCCCACAACACCTCTTCCGGTGGGCTCGAGCCACCAACCTTTCGATTAAGTGCTCGACGCGCTAATTATTGCGCCACGGAAGGCCAAAAATTAAATATTCGTCAGGTATTGTGGAAAAACTCCGACATTTTACGTTACATCTGAGACGTCACAACACTTCTCCCGGATGGGCTTGAACCACCAACCTATTGGTTAATAGCCGAACGCGCTAACCATTGCGCCACTGAAGCCCAAAAATTAAATGGTAGTCAGGCATTGTTGAAAAGTTACGACTTTTCAAGCTACATCTGAGACCCCACAAAACCTCTCTCGTTTGGGCTCGAACCACCAACCTTTCGGTTAACAGCTGAACGCGCTGACCATTGCGCCGCTGAAGCCCAAAAATTAAATGTTCGTCAGGTATTGTGGAAAAACTCCGACATTTTACGTTACATCTGAGACGTCACAACACTTCTCCCGGATGGGCTCGAACCACCAACCTATTGGTTAATAGCCAAACGCGCTAACCATTGCGCCACTGAAGCCCAAAAATTAAATTTTCGTCAGGTATTGAGGTAAAACTTTGACTTTTTACTTCACATCTGAGGCCTCACAACACCGCTCCCGGATGGGCTCGAACCACCAACCTTTCGGTTAACAGCCGAACGCGCTAACCATTGCGCCACGGACGCCCAAAAAAAATGGTCGTCAGGTATTGCGGAAAAACTTTGGCTATTTACGTTACATTTGAGATCCAAAAACACCGCTCCCGGGTGGGCTCGAACCACCAAGCTATTGGTTAACAGCCGAACGCGCTAACCATTGAGCCACGAAAGATCAGAAAATAAATGGTTATCACGTATTATGGAAAAAGTTTGACTTTTCACGCTTCCTCTGAGACCTCACAACACCTCTCCCGGGTGGGCTCGAATACCAACCTTTCGATTAACAGCCGAACGCGCTAACCATTGAGCCACGGAAGCTCAGAAATTAAATGGTAGTCAGGCATTGTTGAAAAGTTACGACTTTTCAAGCTACATCTGAGACCCCACAAAACCTCTCTCGTTTGGGCTCGAACCACCAACCTTTCGGTTAACAGCTGAACGCGCTGACCATTGCGCCACTGAAGCCCAAAAATTAAATGCTCGTCAGGTATTGTGGAAAAACTCTGACATTTTACGTTACATCATAGACGTCACAACACCACTCCCGGGAGGGCTCGAACCACCAACCTTTCGGTTAACAGCTGAACGCGCTGACCATTGCGCCACTGAAGCCCAAAAATTAAATTTTCGTCAGGTATTGAGGTAAAACCTTGTCTTATTACTTCACATCTGAGACCTCACAACACCGCTCCCGGATGGGCTCGAACCACCAACCTTTCGGTTAACAGCCGAACGCGCTAACCATTCGCCACGGACGCCCAAAAATTAAATGGTCGTCAGGTATTGTGGAAAAACTTTGGCTATTTACGTTACATTTGAGATCCAAAAACACCGCTCCCGGGTGGGCTCGAACCACCAACCTATTGGTTAACAGCCGAACGCGCTAACCATTGAGCCACGGAAGATCAGAAATTAAATGGTTGTCACGTATTGTGGAAAAGTTTTGACTTTTAACGCTACATCTGAGACCCCACAACACCTCTTCCGGTGGGCTCGAACCACCAACCTTTCGATTAAGTGCTCGACGCGCTAATTATTGCGCCACGGAAGGCCAAAAATTAAATGTTCGTCAGGTATTGTGGAAAAACTCTGACATTTTACGTAACATCTGAGACGTCACAACACCGCTCCCGGATGGGCTCGAACCACCAACCTTTCGGTTAACAGCCGAACGCGCTAGCTATTGCGCCACGGACGCCCAAAAATTAAATGTTTGTCAGGTTTTGTTGAAAAGTTACGACTTTTCACGCTACATCTGAGACCCCACAAAACCTCTCTTTTGGGCTCGAACCACCAACCTTTCGGTTAACAGCTGAACGCGCTAACCATTGCGCCACGGAAGCCCGAAAATTAAATGGTCGTCAGGTATTGTAGAAAAACTTTGGCTATTTACGTTACATTTGAGATCCAAAAACACCGCTCCCGGGTGGGCTCGAACCACCAAGCTATTGGTTAACAGCCGAACGCGCTGACCATTGCGCCACTGAAGCCCAAAAATTAAATGTTCGTCAGGTATTGTGGAAAAACTCCGACATTTTACGTTACATCTGAGACGTCACAACACTTCTCCCTGATGGGCTCGAACCACCAACCTATTGGTTAATAGCCGAACGCGCTAACCATTGCGCCACTGAAGCCCAAAAATTAAATTTTCGTCAGGTATTGAGGTAAAACTTTGACTTTTTACTTCACATCTGAGGCCTCACAACACCGCTCCCGGATGGGCTCGAACCACCAACCTTTCGGTTAACAGCCGAACGCGCTAACCATTGCGCCACGGACGCCCAAAAAAAATGGTCGTCAGGTATTGTGGAAAAACTTTGGCTATTTACGTTACATTTGAGATCCAAAAACACCGTTCCCGGGTGGGCTCGAACCACCAAGCTAATGGTTTACAGCCGAACGCGCTAACCATTGAGCCACGAAAGATCAGAAAATAAATGGTTATCACGTATTATGGAAAAAGTTTGACTTTTCACGCTACATCTGAGACCTCACAACACCTCTCCCGGGTGGGCTCGAACCACCAACCTTTCGATTAACAGCTGAACGCGCTAACCATTGCGCCACGGAAGCCCAAAAAATAAATGCTCGTCAGGTATTGAGGTAAAACTTTGACTTTTTACTTCACATCCGAGACCTCACAACACCGCTCCCGGATGGGCTCGAACCACCAACCTTTCGATTAACAGCCGAACGCGCTAACCATTGAGCCACGGAAGCTCAGAAATTAAATGGTTGTCACGTATTGTGGAAAGGTTTTGACTTTTTACGCTACATCTGAGACCCCACATCACCTCTTCCGGGTGGGCTCGAACCACCAACCTTTCGATTAACAGCTGAACGCGCTAACCATTGCGCCACGGAAGCCCAAAAATTAAATGTTCGTCAGGTATTGTGGAAAAACTCTGACATTTTACGTTACATCTGAGACCCCACAACACCTCTTCCGGTGGGCTCGAACCACCAACCTTTCGATTAAGTGCTCGACGCGCTAATTATTGCGCCACGGAAGGCCAAAAATTAAATGTTCGTCAGGTATTGTGGAAAAACTCTGACATTTTACGTAACATCTGAGACGTCACAACACCGCTCCCGGATGGGCTCGAACCACCAACCTTTCGGTTAACAGCCGAACGCGCTAGCCATTGCGCCACGGACGCCCAAAAATTAAATGTTTGTCAGGTTTTGTTGAAAAGTTACGACTTTTCACGCTACATCTGAGACCCCACAAAACCTCTCTTTTGGGCTCGAACCACCAACCTTTCGGTTAACAGCTGAACGCGCTAACCATTGCGCCACGGAAGCCCAAAAATTAAATGGTCGTCAGGTATTGTGGAAAAACTTTGGCTATTTACGTTACATTTGAGATCCAAAAACACCGTTCCCGGGTGGGCTAGAACCACCAAGCTAATGGTTAACAGCCGAACGCGCTAACCATTGAGCCACGAAAGATCAGAAAATAAATGGTTATCACGTATTATGGAAAAAGTTTGACTTTTCACGCTACATCTGAGACCTCACAACACCTCTCCCGGGTGGGCTCGAACCACCAACCTTTCGATTAACAGCTGAACGCGCTAACCATTGCGCCACGGAAGCCCAAAAATTAAATGTTCGTCAGGTATTGTGGAAAAACTCTGACATTTTACGTTACATCTGAGACCCCACAACACCTCTTCCGGTGGGCTCGAACCACCAACCTTTCGATTAAGTGCTCGACGCGCTAATTATTGCGCCACGGAAGGCCAAAAATTAAATGTTCGTCAGGTATTGTGGAAAAACTCTGACATTTTACGTAACATCTGAGACGTCACAACACCGCTCCCGGATGGGCTCGAACCACCAACCTTTTGGTTAACAGCCGAACGCGCTAGCCATTGCGCCACGGAAGCCCAAAAATTAAATGCTCCTCAGGTATTGTGGAAAAACTCTGACATTTTACGTTACATCTGAGACGTCACAACACCGCTCCCGGGAGGGCTCGAACCACCAACCTTTCGGTTAACAGCTGAACGCGCTGACCATTGCGCCACTGAAGCCCAAAAATTAAATTTTCGTCAGGTATTGAGGTAAAACTTTGACTTTTTACTTCACATCCGAGACCTCACAACACCGCTCCCGGATGGGCTCGAACCACCAACCTTTCGATTGACAGCCGAACGCGCTAACCATTGAGCCACGGAAGCTCAGAAATTAAATGGTTGTCACGTATTGTGGAAAAGTTACGACTTTTCACGCTACATCTGAGACCCCACAAAACCTCTCTTTTGGGCTCGAACCACCAACCTTTCGGTTAACAGCTGAACGCGCTAACCATTGCGCCACGGAAGCCCAAAAATTAAATGGTCGTCAGGTATTGTGGAAAAACTTTGGCTATTTACGTTACATTTGAGATCCAAAAACACCGCTCCCGGGTGGGCTCGAACCACCAATCTAATGGTTAACAGCCGAACGCGCTAACCATTGAGCCACGAAAGATCAGAAAATAAATGGTTATCACGTATTATGGAAAAAGTTTGACTTTTCACGCTACATCTGAGACCTCACAACACCTCTCTTGGGTGGGCTCGAACCACCAACCTTTCGATTAACAGCTGAACGCGCTAACCATTGCGCCACGGAAGCCCAAAAATTAAATTTTCGTCAGGTATTGAGGTAAAACTTTGACTTTTTACTTCACATCCGAGACCTCACAACACCGCTCCCGGATGGGCTCGAACCACCAACCTTTCGATTGACAGCCGAACGCGCTAACCATTGAGCCACGGAAGCTCAGAAATTAAATGGTTGTCACGTATTGTGGAAAAGTTTTGACTTTTTACGTTACATCTGAGACCCCACAACACCTCTTCCGGGCGGGCTCGAACCACCAACCCTTCGATTAACAGCTGAACGCGCTAACCATTGCGCCACGGAAGTCCAAAAGTTAAATGTTCGTCAGGTATTGTGGAAAAACTCTGACATTTTACGTTACATCTGAGACCCCACAACACCTCTTCCGGGTGGGCTCGAACCACCAACCTTTCGATTAACAGCTGAACGCGCTAACCATTGCGCCACGGAAGCCCAAAAATTAAATGTTCGTCAGGTATTGTGGAAAAACTCTGACATTTTACGTTACATCTGAGACCCCACAACACCTCTTCCGGTGGGCTCGAACCACCAACCTTTCGATTAAGTGCTCGACGCGCTAATTATTGCGCCACGGAAGGCCAAAAATTAAATGTTCGTCAGGTATTGTGGAAAAACTCTGACATTTTACGTAACATCTGAGACGTCACAACACCGCTCCCGGATGGGCTCGAACCACCAACCTTTCGGTTAACAGCCGAACGCGCTAGCCATTGCGCCACGGACGCCCAAAAATTAAATGTTTGTCAGGTTTTGTTGAAAAGTTACGACTTTTCACGCTACATCTGAGACCCCACAAAACCTCTCTTTTGGGCTCGAACCACCAACCTTTCGGTTAACAGCTGAACGCGCTAACCATTGCGCCACGGAAGCCCAAAAATTAAATGGTCGTCAGGTATTGTGGAAAAACTTTGGCTATTTACGTTACATTTGAGATCCAAAAACACCGTTCCCGGGTGGGCTCGAACCACCAAGCTAATGGTTAACAGCCGAACGCGCTAACCATTGAGCCACGAAAGATCAGAAAATAAATGGTTATCACGTATTATGGAAAAAGTTTGACTTTTCACGCTACATCTGAGACCTCACAACACCTCTGCCGGGTGGGCTCGAACCACCAACCTTTCGATTAACAGCTGAACGCGCTAACCATTGCGCCACGGAAGCCCAAAAATTAAATGTTCGTCAGGTATTGTGGAAAAACTCTGACATTTTACGTTACATCTGACACCCCACAACACCTCTTCCGGTGGGCTCGAACCACCAACCTTTCGATTAAGTGCTCGACGCGCTAATTATTGCGCCACGGAAGGCCAAAAATTAAATGTTCGTCAGGTATTGTGGAAAAACTCTGACATTTTACGTAACATCTGAGACGTCACAACACCGCTCCCGGATGGGCTCGAACCACCAACCTTTTGGTTAACAGCCGAACGCGCTAGCCATTGCGCCACGGAAGCCCAAAAATTAAATGCTCGTCAGGTATTGTGGAAAAACTCTGACATTTTACGTTACATCTGAGACGTCACAACACCGCTCCCGGGAGGGCTCGAACCACCAACCTTTCGGTTAACAGCTGAACGCGCTGACCATTGCGCCACTGAAGCCCAAAAATTAAATTTTCGTCAGGTATTGAGGTAAAACTTTGACTTTTTACTTCACATCCGAGACCTCACAACACCGCTCCCGGATGGGCTCGAACCACCAACCTTTCGATTGACAGCCGAACGCGCTAACCATTGAGCCACGGAAGCTCAGAAATTAAAT